>NC_056728.1:167760153-168060153 GCF_019279795.1 Protopterus annectens | reverse complement strand
TAGAGTGTTTCTGGCAAGACTGCTTGCTGTCCCCTTCAAAGCTCAAGATTGGAGACGTGCTTATTAAACCTGGCTTCAAGGGAAAGGGGAGTAGGACAAACCCAGAGTCATAGAGACCCTTAAGTCTACTTTCATGTTGTGGGAAAATAATGGAGAAGGTAATATTGGGCAAGTTATTGTCAGAATTAGATAGGCTGGGACTTGAAATCATATATCAGCATGCATATGGTGAAAAAAGATCTATTATCACCTGTGACGTGATGTTCTATAACAATATAATAACAGCTATGAATGAAAAATTGTGCTGTGATGTAATTTATATAGATTTAACTTCAGCATTTGACAGGGTCATACACAAAACACTGATCAATAAATTAGTACAACTAGGTATTGATGTACTCTTGATAAGATGGATAGCTACAGGACATGGCAAGTATCATACAGCAGCTGAACAGGAGAAATCCTTGGTTACAGTCAGGGTGTCCCACAGGGCTCTGTCCTATGCCCTTACTTATTTAGATTGTATATATCAGACCTAACTTTTTCATTTGAGGTGTTCTACAGCCTATATGCAGATTACCTGAAATTGGGTAAACTGATTACATTACAGATAAGGCATGTCTGCAAAATAACTAAATTGACCATTTGGCCACAGGAGAATAATATGCTGATAATTGCATCAAAAACTAAGGATATGAGATTTCGGGAACATGAATTCAAAGGTGAATATTTAATACAGCACCCAGTGACTGAAAGTGTAGACTCATTTAAGGACCTGGGTATATGGGTAGATTCAGTTATGACGTTTTCTAATCATATCAACCAATTGGTTAATGATATTTATAGAACTATAGGTTGTATAAAAAGATTTATAAAGTTTAGGAAATCAAAATGATGGTCATTGTTTGTTAGATACATTACACCAAAACTTGAGAATGGAATAATGATATGGAAACCCTATAAGAAAACAAGCATGAGTAAACTAGAAAGAGTACAGCAGAAATACACCAAGGGCAACCATGGATGTGAAAATTTAAGTTATTATGAAAGACTAAAATATCTGAACTTGTACATGTCTCTTACAGATATTTAAGAGGAGATCTTATTCAGGTATATAGGGCATTTAAAGACAACTACCTCTGGGAATGTTTGGGGTTATCAGAAAGTACTAGAGAATCATCAGACAACATATGTAGCAGAGTCTGCATAGGTCCTAATGGATTCATGAAAAGTCAGTAAGCAAAGGAGAGTAGCAGTGCTGAAATAGAATTCATCCTCAAGTCTTCGTGAGTACCTTTATGAGGTGGACCCTGTTTTTCACAAAATCTCACCAAGGCAACACTGATATATAGATTGTATTTATATAGCATATATCATGGACAGAAGTAGGTCAAAAATTGAGAGAGCTAGCTGGGTGCACAAGACCCAGGATAAAAAGTGCCCAATCCTGGTAGGCACAGTGGTGCCAGGACTGAAAAAATGACAGTGTAGAATTCTCAAAATATGGAAACATTCCTACAATGGGGCCAGGCCAGGCCCAGGGAGAGAGTGCCCCACCCCCCTGCTGTAGAAGGAAGTAGCAGTCCATAAATATCACAATAACTGATAGGCCAAAGAAGAGCCATAAAGATGATAGAATGGACTATTGAGGATAAGAAAGAAATTATGTACTGTTACTATTATGCAAAAAGCCCATAATTTCTCGACACAAGGTATACAAAACAATTAAGAGAGAAATTAGAAGAAAAAAAAAACGTCCACAAGATAAACTATCAGAAGCTTCAAATGAAAATTTGTATTCGTTAATATAACAGATTTGTGAAAAACAGTATATAGATCAAGAAACTTTGATCTGTTTGGAAAAAGAAGCATCTGAGGAAGTGCGAAAATATAAACAACAAAACCTAGAGATATTTGAAAAGCATAAAAAATAAATATGGACATGGGAAATAGAGAGAGATTTAATATGGTACAATATTTATGCAAAGGAGAAAGCTAAATTAATCAATATAAGGAAGGCAGACCCAAAGATATTCAAAGAGAAATAAAGGCAAAGGCATCCAGATATGTAAAATTTCATAATAAAAAAAAATAGTATCAGAAAGATGGAACATAGAAAAGAAGATTAGTAAAGCAGAAGTTAAAAAAATAGAAGTTGAAGTTGTGGAGTGCCTGCGATGTGAAGGATTTGATGTAGAAGGTCTAACACAGGTCACATCACAGCATGATAGAGTTAGTCCCCAAAAATAAGGAGAAACAGGAAGATCATGAGACATCTGAAGAAGAAATATGAACATGGGAAAGAAAAAGAGATTTAATATGGTGTAATATTTATTGCAAAGGAGAAAGCAAAACTAACCAATACAAAAAGAACAGCACCAAAGATATTTGAAGAGAAATAAAGGCAAAGGAATCTGGGCATGGCAAACTTTACAATACAAAACATAAGAAGACAAAGAGGAAAAGTAGAAAAGGAGATTAGTAATGGAGAATTTAAAGGAACAGAAACTGAGGTTATAAAGTACCTGCAAAGTGAAGGATTCAGTGTAGAAAATCGAATGCAGAAAGCAGCACAATAGGATAGAGCAATGGATATCTAAATTAAGGGGGAAACTAGTGTAACAGGAAGCAATTGGTCAGGTGCCATATCAAGATATTTTGAAGCCTTCCACAGGGAACCAGTACAAATGTTTAATTGAGGCTAGACAGCAAGGGAAGGAACAAGAGACTGTGGAAACTCTGATGCAGTCAATGTTGAGTAGTGATAGGCCAGTGAGTTCCCATATGACAGAGCAACAGATGACACAGGATGAAATTGATGAGACTGTGTCACAGGAAGATGCTATAGAACCTTCCACAGAATGCCTGTGGGAATTGGAAAACAAGGGATGTGCCCTCTGGAAGAAAATGAGCTAAGAGAAGTGTTGGTTGATTTAATAGACATAGACAGATATATTAAGATCAATGAGAGAAACAGACTGCAGAAGGTTAATAAAACCCAAAAAGTCAGAAGTCTGATAAAACAAATGAACACAGTAATTAGGACTGTCCATAGAGATCCACGCAAAATAACAGAAGTAAACAGTATATATTACTGTGCAGCTAAATTAATAACTAATAAAGTTATACCACAAGAACACAGGGTAGCAAGGGAAAGGAAGGGGTGAACTTGAATGGAATTCATGGAATTATCGAATAGAGAAATCTATAAAACAATTAAGACAAGTATCACTATTAGAAGACTATTGAAGAGGGAATAGTTCAACAAAAATACTAAGAAAGACAGATGTGATTAAAGCAATGAATAGTACTAGAACAGACCAGGATCTATCATGCACTATTGCAAATAACAAACTAAAAATTTCAGCAGAGGAGGAAAAACTTAGAAGATACATAGATAAAATATAAAGGAAAAGTACAAAATAAGCAATTTATTGATGACCCAAAAAGTTTTATAGAGAATTGGGAAACAAGGTAAAAGGAATTGAAAGACTGCAAAAAAAAGAGGAATTAGATACATTTTGGAGACGTATCTATGAAGATCCTGTGGAACGTAACAAATATGCTAAATGGATAGAAGAAGTAAAAGAAAGAATAAGAAGTTTAAAGGTACAGGATATGAAATGGGATGAAGTAACAGCCAGAGAGACTGAAACAAAGTTGAGAAAAGCCTCTAACTGGAAAACCCCAGGCCCAGATGCAGTGCCTAACTTTTGGTTAAAAGTATTAACATCTTTGCATGAGGATTTAGCCATGAGTAAGAACTATTTATATGCGCACCCCAAACAGACACCAACCTGGCTAACAACAGGCAAAACAATGCTCCTACTTAAGAGTGAACCTGCAAACTACCCTAAAAATTATAGACTGATAATATGCCTTCCAACAATCCATAAACTATACATGGGAATTGATGCTGACAGATTTTATGGTCATTTAGAACAAAACTCAATTATGGCAGTAGAACAAAAGGGCAATAAAAGAAAGTCATATGGAACAAAGGACCATTTGTTGTTAAATATAGTCATACTGGAGAAATGTAAAAAGGGGAAGAATTTAAGTATATCATGGACTGACTATAAAACATTTATTAGTATCCCACATTCATGGATAAAAGAGTGCTTAAAAATGTATAAGATACACCCTACACTGATCGACTACATTACAGTGACCATGAAACAGTGGCAGACTACTTTGCAATTAAGCCATGATAAAGGACAGATTATTAACCCAGGGATAAAATTTCAAAGGGGGATATTCCTGGGTGAATCTCTGTTACCATTGCTATTCTGCCTTGCCATTAACCCATTAAGCTGTTTACTTAACAGCTTAGGCCATGGCTACAATGTGGCTCCTAGAAAACAACAACGTGTAAAGACTTCTCAACTTCTGTTTGTTGATGATTTAAAACTGTATAGCTCATCAGATGAGGAACTGAAAGTACAGCTGCAGGTTGTCAAAATTTGTTCAGATGATATAAGAATGTCATATGGTCTTGATAAGTGTGCAAAAGCAACCTTTAAAGCAGGAAAACATCAGTTTGGGACAAGAATGTGATATAAAAGAACTTGAGCAAGAGGGAGTGTATAAATAACTGGGAACTGATCAACTGTAAAACATGAACAAATGTGAATAAAACTTAGTAAGAAATACTTTAGAAGAATTCTGAAAACAGCATTGACAACTAGGAACAAAATACAGGCTATAAACCAATTAGCTCTTTCTGTCCTAACTTAGAGTTTTGGAGTGATTGACTGGCCCAAAAACCTGTTGGATAGATTAGATAGGAAAACAAGAAGGATGCTTCATGCTCACCAAATGACTTATAAAAATCAGTGCATACCAAAATTATATATACCCCATTCTGAAGGAGCGGTGGGCCTCCTTGAAATTGATTACATGTATAGATCTGCAATTGTGGGACTCCACACATAGCTGCTAACCTCACAAGACCCAAATGTAGTGAACATTTTGAAACATGAGGAGAAGAAATCTAAGATGACTTCTGTGCTTAATTTAGCAGAAGCATATTGGCATCAAGCAGGAATGGAAATCAAAGCAGAAGTAAATAAAAATCAGGCAGCAACTGAATGTGCCAAAAAACAAAGTAAAGAATATAAGGTGAAGGACCAGATGAGAAGGCAAGAAATGTGGAAAAAGCATAACTATAGTTGCAAGTGTAGAAAACTTCTGGAAGAACCTCATGTTAATCAGGAATTAATACAGGAATGGTTAAGGAAAGGTGAATTCAAACCAAGAGATGAAAGGTTAATATTGGCATCCCAAGCAGGTAGGCTACATACATGCTGGTTTACAAAGTCCATTCAACATGTGGGAGAAACAGACACATGTAGGTTTTGAAAAACTGAATTGGAAACAGTCGCATAGCTTGTTCCTGGTTGTGACATACTAATGGCAAAAGGACTGTATGCTGAAAGGCATAATAATGTGGCAAGACTGTTGCACTGGGGATTGTGCAAACATTATGATATTGAAGAGGCGGAAAAACACTGGAAGCATGAGCCACGAAGCATCATAGAAAATGATGAAGTTTATATCACATGGGACCACCCAATACCAACAGTTTAAAAGACAAATGCTAGAAAACAGGATATAATGGTCCAAGAAAAGAAGACAAAAGTAGCATTGATCATTGAAATTGTGACACCAGTGACTACAGTGTCTTGCGTACAGAGACACAAAGTCATAAAATATCAGGATCTGCAGGCAGAAATGAAAGCATTGTGGAAGAAAGATGCCCAGACAGTTCCAGTAGTAGTTGGAGCAATGCGTCTTATAAAAAAGAATCTACACTTGTATCTAGATATGTTACCAATCCATGTAACCCCATACAAATTGCAGAATGAGTCATTACTGGGCACATTGCTTGTGCTACGAAGAGCACTTTTGGCTAACATCAAAGATTGTAGCAATACTCATTTCATGACCTTTAATCGTACTTTGACTCAGGAATGGGGTCCATTCCCATTATAGTATTAGAAACCCAAAAGATGTGGAGAATTTAAAAAAGATTCTATAGGAATGAAAAGTGTACTAATTGGTTCTCTGACAGAGTAACTGATACATAGAACAGACTACCAAATTACATTAAAGCAAGTACCAGTTTAGATATTTAGATATTTGCATGATATTTTTAAGAACAGCCTGGACACTTATGGGAACAAGTATTTTAGTATATTGGCAAGGTAGAAGGGCATTAATGCCCATGCTTGAAATATTTTTATGTAAATACCAGTGTGAGAGATAGATTCCCCATAAAGACTGTCACGAGCAGTGCTTTTTTTCTTTAGGTGCTTTTCAAGAACATATGACCAGTACTATTTGCCAGGCCTTTGTTTCAAAGAACTTACATAGTCATCCTTCATCCCTTGCCATTTATCTCGAAAACCAGTGTCTTGACCTTTTAGCAAAAGACGCTATGGTAGGTACTTCCCAGCCTGAAGGTCAGCCTTCTTTGAAGAAAAAGGCCAAAAAAGTCAGGTCAGATTGTTTGGTTCTGCCTCCTCCACTAGACATTTCTCTTGAGGCTCGTGAAAGCCCAGAGGATCATACAGTTTCTGGGCTCTACCATGGCCATTTTGGATCTGGCTTCGTAGATGTGCTCAGGGGAAGCATGGCAGATGATCACTGAAGGGCCTAGCGGGTGGGGGTTTCTCAGATATTGGTTAGAGTGGAAATCATGGTTTGCTTGATGCTCCTATGGGCTTGAAGCCTTCTTAGCAGGTCTCTGTTCCTGCACATCCTTGTTTATCTTCCTCTCTTAAGAGATCTAGGGAACAGGGTTCTTCTGAGGAAGAAGAGGATTCTGATGAGAAATCCATGGCCTGTTTTACCCAGATTCCTTCTGCTTTGGATTATGGCTCTGAGGAAGAGGAGTCTGCTAGTCCTGCATTTCCTTTTGTGGAGATTTCCTTTGCAGATGCCATTTCTAGGATTATGGAATTCTTTCCAAGTGTTTAAAGTACAGAAGAGATATTATGGGCTCCTTTAAATGGAGTTTCCTAGACCATCTATTTTTCCTTCTATTTTGGCTGCTGTTTTGGATGCCTTTTCTTCTGTTTCTCAGGCCTCAGACTCTCAGACCCTGCTCCTAAAAAACAGATTTGTTTTATAAAGTGTCTAATGACTACAAATTCCTCTGTAAGTGTCCATCTGCTGATCCTTCACTGATCTCTGTGGAATCTGACAAGCCTTCTAAATTACTGCCTTCTGCCAAGCTTCCTTCTTCTGACAAAGACAACAAGACCATGGAAAGGCTGGTTAAGAAGCTTTATACATCAGCCACCCTAGCCTTTTGGGCTGTTATTTATCAGACTCATATGACCAGATATGTTTTGGATCTCCTTTCTCTGGCTTGTCAGGTTATTTATGACCTTCCTAATATTGAGGAAAAGACTTCTGCCTTGTCTCTGTTAGGAGCTTTTTCCCAGGTAGCTCACCATTTGATTAAATATAGTTATGATGCAGCATATGGTTTTTCTAGAGCTGCTTCTTCTGGCTCTGTGTTGAGGAGATATTCCTGCCTACGGCTTCACCCTGTGTTTAATGATGTTAAAGTTAAGTTGATGGATGCTCCTCTGGACAACAAATGTTTGTTTGGTGCTGCTACAGCTCATTTGTTCAAATCCCTCCAGGAAAAAGGCAAGGAGTACCAGAATCTCATATTTTTGCCTTCCCTGTACCTAAGTTCCAGAGAAGCTATCCCAATAAAATGGCCTTTGTGAAAAGGTAATCTCATCCTCCTCCTAAAGCCAAGAACGGTGGTAGGAGGGTTCACCAGCTAAGTCTACACAGACCCCTCTTACTCAGAAGCCTTCCTTTCCTGATAATCTAGTTGTTGTTTGACTATCTGATTCTTCCCAGCCACAATCCTCTTTCCCACCTTCTTGCTCTGTTCCTTTCTGTCTGTTCAAGCTTAACTCAGCATTCCTGGGTTCTTTCCAGTATTCACCAAGAGTATTTCATGGTGCGGAAATCTCTTTCCCCCTTCATGGGCATTCCTCAGCCACCTGAAGTCCAGTTAAACTTTTTTCCCAGAAGTCTTCAGGGTCTTTTGACTCCGGAAACTATTTAAGAGGTTCCAGCTGCTTGAAGTGGCAAGGGGTTTTATTCCACATTGTTTTTGGTCCCCAGGAAAGTGGGCACTTGGAGACCCATTCTGGATCTTACTCACCTGAATGGCTTTCTGACTTTTCCTTCCTTTTGAATGTTATCCCTTCAGACTTTGTTCCCTCTACTGCTTCCTCAGGCTTTTATGGTCTCTGTGCATCTCAAGGATGCTTACCTCCATATTTCTATTCATCCCCTTTTCAGAAAGTTTTTATGTTTCTCTGTTGCTTCCTGGCATTTTCAGTTCTCTGCTTTGCTATTTGGCCTCTGTACTGCCCCAAGGGTATTCACCAAATTCCTAGCTCCTGAGATTGCTTTTCGCAGGCTCAAAGGTATGCAGGTTTTTCTTATTTAGACAACTTGCTTATTCAAGCATCCTCTCCAGAGATTCTTTTACAACACCTTTAGAGGGTCATCACTCTGTTGCAAAGCCTGGGGTTCTCTGTAAATTTCCAAACGTTCTTCCTGTCCCCATCACAGGATCATGATTTTCTGGGATGCAGGATCCAGATTGTTCCTATGCTAGCATCCCTGCCTTGATTTCAGCCAGGGAATTTATGAGGGCTCTGAGATTCATGGTATTCACTATCCCTATGTTTCCCTTCCCCAGTTTGCACATGAGAAAGCTTCAGTGGTATCTAAAGTCAGTTTGGCTTCAGCATTCTCATTCTCCAGAGTTTCCAATTTATCTTCTTCCATGTCTCAATGTTGGCATGCCAGTGGTTGATTCACCAACTGACTTTGAATTTAGTACTTTCCTTTCAACCCCTGCTTCATTCTCATGAGCTGTTCACAGATACTTCAGATGGGGGCTGGGGTGGAAAGCTTTCTTCGGAAACCTAAAGGTGCAAGGCCTTTGGTCTATTCAACAACAGAAGGAGCACATCAATATCAAGGATATGAGAGCTCTTCTGTTGGCTCTAACTGCTTTCCATTCCCTACTTTCTCCAGGGCCCCTAAAGATCTGTACAGACAACACCACAGTAATGTGGTACATCAACAAACAAGGGGGAGGAGATCATATCTTCTTTGAAGATTTGGCACTCCAGGTTTGGCAGCTAACAACTCAGTACCAAGTCACACTTAAGGCAGTGTACATTCCTTCAAGTCAGAATTTTGTGGCAGACTTCCTGAGGAGATTCATAACACAGTTTCATGAGTGGGTGCTTCACAAGGATGTGTTTCTGGACATTATCCACCAGTGGGGTATTCCTCAAGTACATCTCTTTGCCTCCCCACTGAACGGACTGCTTCCTCAATTTTGTGCCAAGACTCCATGTCTTCTGGCCTGGAAGGTGGACACCCTATCTTTTTCATGGAAGGGGATATTGCTTTATGCCCCCCCTTCTCATACCAAAAGTCCTGTACAATAAAACAGGATGCTCCCAAAAACTTGCTGGTGACTCCCTATTGGCATAGACAGCATTGATTCCCTCTTCTTCTGCACTTAGCCAACAGCAATCATCACAAGTTATCAGTTGACATAATGGATAAGGTCTTTGCCTCCCATGCACAAGGTAAAATGTTCAATCCTGACCTCTGACCAATGCCTGTTTAGAGTTGCACATTCTCACTGTGTCTCTGTGAGGTTTCTCCCACATCCGAAAGACATGCCAAGTGTTTCCATCTCAAACTCACCAATGAATGGAGCTGTGGGTAGCAGCACAGACTCTACATTGTGCCATATAGGGGAAAGAGTTGTACAGACCAACTGCTTTGGGCATTTACTGTGGTGGGTAGTCTCCTCAAGCTAGGAGAACATGGATCACAGACTACACACAGTAGCAGGGCTAGCCACTTGATGGTGTAAAATATGTCTCTAGGTGATTTGGTCATGTTGACTAATGTCGCCAAAATGGGCATCATACCTCTCAACCTCTTAACACAAGAAATCTGACAAAGCCAGACAAAATGGGGGGACAACGGCCCAAAAATAGAGACATATTTTAAATATTGTGCTTATAAACATAGAAAGTTGTTAGAGTAGCAAGGTTTGTTTTAACAAACATTTTCTGAAGGATTTGAAGTCTGAAACTCAAATGTATGTCATTATTTAGTGACGTCAGTCCTCAGATCATCCCAGTGATTTGCCAAAAAACTAAAATTGTATAAGGAACATGCCAAAAATATGAGCCAAAAATCTGGACATTCTGTGAAAATCTGCACAGTTGAGAAGCATGATGGAAATGGGTAGTTACTGGTGATAAGTGGGTTGAGGGCCTGGCCTACTCTCACCTACACCAGGAAATCTTGCTAACAGTGGGAGGAGTATATGTGCCCCTGTTGGCCAGTGTGTGCCTGCCATAAAGACCAGCAGCCCTGGGTCAGTAAGCTACTGGCCGGCCGGTGTAAAGTTGCTCAGCCTGGGTTATCTGGGATAGCTCTGTTGAACAAAAGCTGAATGTAAAACCAACCATGTATTCAAATCAAGTCAAGTCAAGTCAAATTTTATTTATATAGCACCTTACAGACATAATAATGCCACCAAAGTGCTTAACAAAATACAAAAAATACAACATAAAACATCAACAATCACTCCACACTATTAAAAGCTAATTCATAAAAATAAGTCTTTACATTTGATTTGAAAACTGCCACAGAAGAGGACTGCCGAATGTAAAGCGGAAGCTCATTCCAAAGCTTTGGAGCTACAACTGAAAAGGCTCTATCTCCTCGCATCTTTAATCGTGTCCTCGGAACTACAAGCAAGGACAGGTCCTCTGAATGAAGTGCCTTAGTAGGAACATAAGAATACAACATTTCCGACACATATATTGGAATTAAACCATTTAGGGCCTTATAGACCAATAGCAAAACTTTAAAACGAATCCTATAGAAAACAGGTAACCAATGTAATGCTGCCAATATAGGCGTAGCATGATCATATTTATGCTTGCCTTCCAAGAATCTCCCTGCAGCATTTTGCACAAGCTGTAATCGAGATAAAACACCATGACTCACTCCAAATAAAATAGAATTACAATAATCAAGACGTGAAGTTATAAATGCGTGCACCACAATTTCAAGATCATGTCTAGACAAAAATGGCTTTACCTTAGCCAAGCGTCTTAAATGATAAAAAGAAGATGCCACAACCCCATTAACATGATCCCTAAAACATAAATCCTTATCTATCTTCACTCCTAAATTAACAACAACATCCTTTAAATAAGGAGCCAATTCACCACAATCCACCATGGAGGAGTCAGTAAAACGACTTGGACCAAAAAGCACTACTTCTGTCTTCCCTTCATTAAGACTCAAAAAATTTTCCAACATCTATGTTTTTACCTCACACAAACAATCTAGAACCTTCAATATTGATCGGCCACTAGCCTCATCCAAAGGCAAATAAAGTTGACAATCATCAGCATACAAATGAAAATCAATATCATATGTCCGCAATATATCCCCCAAAGGCAAGATATATATACAGAACAATAAAGGCCCCAATATTGAACCCTGCGGAACTCCCCAAGGAAGATAAGAAAACTCAGATGAAAAACCATTCATTTGAACACATACCATTCTATCAGAAAGATAAGACCGAAACCAACTTAACACCGTACCAGTAATTCCCACATAATGCTCAAGGCGATGTAATAACACCTCATGATCTACTGTATCAAAAGCAGCTGTCAAATCCAATAAAACTAGCAATACAGATTTTCCACTATCAGTGGCAAGAAAAACATCATTTAGAACCTTCAATAAAGCTGTCTCAGTGCTGTGTAATGGCCTAAAACCTATATTCAGTATAAAAGATGCAGCAAATTGACAGTGGTTATTCCTTTGAAGGCTTCTTTTTAGCCGAGGTACCGGAAGAATAAACTTGCAGCATCCCAGTTCCTGTCCTGTGTTTTTTTTTTGCTGTAAAACCAACCAACCTGCCAAACATGAACTGAGAATTGCTACACTTAATGTAGGTTCACTGACAGGATGCAGCTTGGAAGTGGATGACATGATGATATGGAGGAGGCTGGACATCATATGTATCCAGGATATGAGATGGAAGGGCAGTGCAGCAAAGCCACTTGGTTTGGGATCCAAACTCTACTATTCAGGAGGGGGACAGACTAGAAATGGTGTAGGAATTGTGATGAGAGAGAGGCTTCAAAAGGCAGTGAGGAATATCATCAGAATTAATGACAACCTCAAGGCAATCAGACTCCAGTGTAATGATAGGGCAGTATTCATAATCTCAGCCTATGCCCCACAGCAGGGTTGTGATAGTGAGGAAAAGTGCATTCAGATAGCATTTGCAGGACCTACTATATAAAGCAGGACAACATGAATTGGTGTTGATAATGGGTGACTTGAATGCACATATAGGGACAGACAGAACATGATATATGGAATGCCTGGGTCCACATAGGTGAGGCAACAGGAATAAAGAAGGAGAAGCCATTCTAGACTACTGTATGGCAAATGGCTTGATAGCCAACACATGGTTCAGAAAGAGAGACAGTTAAAGATCACATACAAGACTAGCCAACATGCAACTCAGGTAGACTTCCTCCTAGTAAGGAAAAGGCACTGGGGTAGAATCTATGATTGCAAAGTCATCCTCAGTGAAACAGCTGGCCCACAGCATAAACCCCTAGTTGCCATAATCAGCTGCAAGCAGTGGTTAGAGAAGGCTCTATGGTCAACAAAAAAACAAGCTGAAGACCTGGAACTTGACTGAAGAGAAAGTACAACAGTTCAAGGAATTACTCAGGGCTTTAACACCCCAAGAAGAGGAGGATATAGGTGGAGTTGAACAAGAATGGCAGCTGCTAAAAATAGCATGTGTTAGGACTACAGAAAAGTTATATGGTTGAGCTAGGTATGGAAATAAGGTACATAAGGAAAGCTGGTGGTGGAATGCAGAAGTCCAGGAAGGCATCAAAAGAAAGGAGTGCAGGAAGAAGTGGGAGATAGAAAAGACTGACCGAGCTAGGAAGGACTACTGGTTGGCTAACAAAGAAGCTAAGAAAGAAGTTGCAATAGTAAAGAATAGTGTATTGGAGGCACTGGACCAACTTCTGGAAAGTGACTCAGTAAGGGGCACAAAGAAACTGTATCAGGTTGCAAGGCAAAGACAGAAAGATAAAGAAGATAGTCAGACACCTTTCATAAGGGATGCCAGCAACAACCTGCTCATCAGTCCACAGGACACCAAAGGCAGATGGAAGCAGTATTTCCAGCAGCTTCGGAATGAAGAAAACCCCACAGACTTTGTACTGCCCCAGAAACAGCCAACGATGAGAGAAGAGGAGGAGCCCACCCTAGAAGAAGTAAGAACATCAGTAAGGAAAATGAAGTCAGGGAAATTAACAGTCTTAGATGAGGTCACAGCAGATATGATAAAGATGCTGGGTGAAATAGGGGAGAAATAGATCTTGAGGGTACTAATAGCAGTTTGGAGAGAAAGGCATATCCCAGATGACTGGAGGATCAGCATACTCATGCCAGTCTACAAGAACAAAGGGGACATCCACAACTGTGGGCAGTACAGAGGCATCAAACTCCTATCACATTGCATGAAATTTTGGAGAAGGTGATTGGTAAAGAGATACGCAGAGTAGTAGAATGTAAGATGGGAGATGAGCAGTTTGGATTCAGATCAGGATGCAGCACAATTGACCCAATATTTGCAGTGAGACAGATTCTTGAGAAGAAGCTAGAGATGAGGAAAGTGTCCAACTGGGCAGTCACAGAGTTGGAGAAGGCATATGACAAGGTCCCAAGAAAGCTGATCTGGACAGTACTTTAGTGGTTTGAAGTCCCAGAAACATTGGTAGAATTAGTGCAGGCTATGTACAAGGAACCAATGACTCAAGTCCGAACAGTGCTCAGTCGCAAAGAGGGTTCCCAGTGGGAGTGGGTGTACACCAGGGTTCATCTCTGAGCCCACTGCTGTTCATACTGGTGATGGACAACATTAGCAAACAGGTTGGAGGGGACAGATCAATAAAGTTGCTGCATGCAAACAATGTAGCATTACAGACAGATTCTGAGCTAGAACTTCAGCAAAGGATAAGAGAATGGAATGCAAAACTGAAGGCACATGGGATGAAACTAAGCACAGATAAGATGGTGGTAATGGCAGCAAATTGGGGAAATCAGAAGAAGCTGGGCATAGAGATATAAGGGAAGATTGTGGAACAGGTAAACAGTTTCAAGTATCAGGGAGGGGTGGCTGAGGAGAAGAGAAGTCTGAATGAAGAGGTCAAAGCTAGAATCAGAGGGCTGCAGCCAACTTGGCATAGAGTGTCAGGTGTAGTCTATGACAGAAGAATGCCAAAGAAGCTGAAAAGTAAGGTGTACAAGACCGTGGTGCAACCAGTACTACTGTATGGTACAGAAACTTGGGCAGTAAAGGCAAGAACAGTTGAAGAAGCTAGAGATGATGGAAATGAAGTGCCTCAGAAGGGTGGTAGGATGCACATTGTGGGACAGACAAAGAAATGAGGACATAAGAGCAGAAGCCAAAGTAGCTCCAATTGCAGAAAAGGTTAAAAAGAACAGATTATGGTGGTTTGGACATGTGCAGAAAATCAGAAGACAATCTGGTGAGGAAGATTTAGGACAGACAGGAAGAAGGTAAGAGGAAGCAAGGACATCCACAAAAGAGGTGAATGAATTGTGTGAAAGATCATCTGCGACAGTCAGGAATGAATGTTGAAGAAGTCAAGTGTGTGGGACTGAATCAAGAAAGAATTAGCTAGAGTTAACATGATACCCAGGCCCCATGTAGGAAAAAAATGGAAAAAAGGGGCTGATGATGATGATGATGATGATGATGATGATGATGATGATGAATCATCATAACTTACCTCACAGGGTGGATCTTCTCACACAAGACAAGTGATCTCTCATCCATCCCCACCTGTCTACTCTTCAACTGACACTATGATAGGATTTTAATTCCCTGTAGGCACCTTTTTTCTGAGGATGTGCTTCAGGTTCTACAGGAGGCCAGGAAACCCACAACGAGAATATCCTACTTGTCCAAATGGAATAGGTTTCTGTTTGGTGACTTTCTCATAACCTAGACCCATTTACTATGGCTGTTCCTTTGGTTCTCTCTTATTTGTGTGAATTGCTCGATGCTGGGTTGGCATATTCTTCTTTTAAAGCCCACCTCTCAGGCACTTCTGCTTATCTGCCTTTTACTCTTCTCTTAACAGTTTCTTAAATGTGTCCTTCATAGTAGACCTCCCAGGAAGTCTGTTTCTCCTTTCTGGGATTTTAATTTGGTTTTAGAGAAGTTGACTCAGGCTCCTTTTGAGGCTTCAGCTTCAGCTTCCTTACAGCATTGTTCTTGGAAGACTGTTTTTTGTTGGCCCTTACCTCAGTCAGATGGGTGTCTGAGCTTCAAGCTGTTATGGTAGTTCCTCCTTTTGTAGTTTTTAATAAGGACAGAGAGCCTCTTTGTACCAATCTGTCTTTTATGCCCAAGATGGTGAATGTGTTGTCTCTTAATCAGTCCATTAATTTGTCCACTTTTTTCCCTTCTCTGCAATTTGCTACTGGAAAGGTGTTGCATACTTTGGATGTGCATAGACAACTCAGACTTTGTTTGCACAAAACTAAAGGTTTTAGAAAAGCTGATCAACTTTTTTGTTTCCTTTCAACTAAGATCATTAGCTTTGGCAGTCTCCAGACGATTTCCTGTTGGATTTCTAAAGCCATTTCATTTTTGTTGTTCTTACTATGATAAGATCCTTCCTTCTGTGGTTACGGCTCACTCTACTAGGGCTGTTGCTTCTTCTGGTACTTTTTTCAAGGGTTTGGATACTAGTTCTATCCCTTAGGCAGCTACCTGATCTTCAGTGCATACCTTTACCAAGCATTACAAGTTGGATGTCATATCCAGGGCTAGAGCTGGGTTTGCTAGGGCCATTCTTCATGGGTTGCTAGAAGGTTCTGCTGGCCTTTCTTCCTCACTCTCCCTCATGTTAAGAATATTGCAACAGTGAAGAGAAGTACCATACTACAATTGTGTAAAGTCTTACCATAACTGTTAATGTCCTTCTCTTCACTGTTGCATTATTCACTCCCTCCCTCCTCCCCCTGGACTTTTTCCCCCTTTGGTTATATATGTTACCCTCTGGTATCCCAGAGCTGGTGTTCCTCCTGGGGCTCTCAGTTCTGAGAATGATACATCTGGATGTCACCTTATGCCTTGCATGAGGAGCATACGTGTGACTTATGGTGTATTGTTAACCTTAAGGCTTTAGTATACTGACCGGACATAGGGCCACCTTTGGCAAGAGATCCCTCAGGATAAGAATACTGCAACAGTGAAAAGAAGGACATCTACTGTTATGCTAAGATTTTACATAGCTGTACTATATACATATATAGATATCTACATGTGTATCTATCTACACACACACACACACACACACACACACACACACACACACACACACACACACACACACACACACACACACACACACAAACACACACACACACACACACACACACACACACACACACACACACACACACACACACACACACACACATTTATATATTTATATATATATATATATATATATATATATATATATATATATATATTACCCCCGTATAATGACACCAAAAGCAAAGGGGATTGTTAAAGTCAATCTTTTTCTTTTATTGTGGCATTATCCTTGGTGATGGTAGAATGCTACTCACGGCTAGGTTTCTACCTTTCTCATAGAAATATCTGTTGATAAAGTCCAGGGAGTTATATCTTAAGTCATTTACGCCCACTTGCACAATGACTATATCATATGTTTACTTGTGGTGCCGTGACCTGAGTGCATGTATGATGTGGTGAATCCTGGTAGGGAACTGATCATGACCTTTTCCTTGCACAGCTTGGTGAACGCTGCATTGATGGGTCTTGTTGTGGAGACAGTTCTGACTAGCATACTAGAATAAGTGGTGGTTTGCCTTACGGGCTTTAGAATTGTGTCATTATAATTCTTTGATGCATGTTTCACTGTGGATGTTGCTTGTAATGTGTGTTTGTGAGGTTACTTAGGATACTTCATTTTGAGTACATTAAGGAGGCTTTTGTGGTTCAAGTAGGTTACTTTTAAGAGCTTCAACATATGTAGGTTTGGGCTTGGTCTGAGCTGCAGCTGATTTGTTTAACACAATGCTGTGTGGTACTGACAACCTTCATGTTATTTGTTGTGGCTTCGTCTGAGAGCCTTGCCACCAATAATGTTATACATCTCTCACACACTATCAGTTTGTTTAAGTAGTAGGTGGTAGTCAGTAAACATAAGACAATTACTACATTGTCTCAGGATTCCCATTTCAAATAAGTTGTCTATAGCGAGAGTACAAATCCATGGTTCCAGGTGCTTAATAATGATGGCTGAATTGGGAGTCGTGCCTATGAGATTTGAAGTTGATTACTGAAGGTGCTGCTTGTCTGATAGTAGTGATAATGCTAATTTTCGCACATCTGCAATCTGCTACAAATCACTGAGCCTTTGCTTGTACTCTCACCAGAAGCATAAGAGTAGCACTAATCCAGATGTTACTGGGTTCAGTATACTTGCTATAGCCTTCTCTTGGTAGATACCCTGGATACAATGTAAAGCAGCTGAATGCAACAGAAAGACATGCTATGCAAGGCCCTGAAAAGGTTCTCACTAAAAGTGCAGCCAAATCACTTAGTGAAGTCCCATATACACTGTGTAGTCACAGAGCAGCAGAAGTCAGTATCTCTCTGTTTCCACTGTCACCAGGAGAAAAGCAATAACACTAGGCCCAAGCTGAGCCTATAAGAAGCTGTTCTCTGAAGTAAGCTCAAGGGGGGCTAGGAAATGATGAGCCTGTCATTCTTTCACCAGGAGCAATAACCGCAGAGTGTTTGTTGACAAGCAGCTCCTAGACTCTCAACTAGTTGGTAGTGTAGACCAGTACATTTAAGGTGGCAAAAATGGGGTCAATACTCTGAACATTATAGTGCCTGGTGAGTAAGTGCGATGATATCAAACTGAGGCTAACTCATGCTTCAAGACTCTAAAGGGAGTGCTTTCCCAGTTTGATCTTTCAGAGCCCAGTACAAAAGCAAATGGGATGAGACTGGGAGATTTCAAGGTCAAATTTTCAGTGGGGCAGGAAGCTTAAAAGGCGTCATGTTTTAAACACACAACACTGACTGGGCCATGGGGAGGTGGCATCAAGTGCAGCCACGTACCAGCAGTTGTGTTGTACCACTGCGGCTAAATAAGAATGCAGATAAATACCCTGTATAAGAAATCTTAATGCTTGGCTTCTCTTTTTTTGGTAATGAAGAGAAAATGATGTTTTCTAACTGACCCTAAGAACTTTAAAATTCCAAGAAAAAAACTTTAATGAGAAACAAAATTTAATATAAAACAAACTCTAATATTATAAGAACTCTGTGTGTGTGTGTGTGTGTGTGTGTGTGTGTGTGTGTGTGTGTGTGTGTGTGTGTGTGTGTGTGTGTGTGTGTGTGTGTGTGTGTGTGTCTGTATTTATATATATATATATATATATATATATATATATATATATATATGTACGATTACACTTAAAAACATCTAAAACTCATAACATCTAAATTCAAAACATTGAGACCACAACAACATCGAATTTCATAACATCAAAACTTTGCATTACAATATCAAACACTACAAATCACATGAAAATAACACCCCCTCCGCCAAACTAACAAACAAATTTTTTACTACGTTTCTGCAGGGGAGGCAAACCCCCCCAGCACCCCCCATGTGGGGGGCTCTGCCACCCACACCCCCCATAAATTAAATATACCAACTCCAAGATTGCACTACAATGGGAAAAAGTTAATTTCCTAACCCGACTGTATCGCAATCACCATAAAGAATGTATACATAATGTCTATATCACTTACCTTTATGGCTTAGAAATCACATACAGAGTGGCAAAATAAACACTATATAAATAGTATAAATTCCTACACTACATAAATAAAAAACTACATCTCCTACTGATACCACAAGAATAACAGATTAAACTATAACATTTGCACGCTTGATGATACACTATTCTATATTTTACATTTTCAATGTTATGAAATTCGATGTTATGAGTTTTAGATGTTTTGGGTTTTAGATGTTGTGGTCTCGATGTTTTGAATTTAGTTAAATGTTATGTGTTTTAGATGTTTTGAAGTGTAACTATATATATATATATATATATATATATATATATCATGGAGATATCCAAAGCTTAAATGAATATATCCAGTCCAATGCAATTACACACCAGCAGTAGTTTCATAACACTTACAGCTATGAAACAATGCATTTGTTGAGTTTGCAGCAACTGTATATTGTTGTAACTAACAATTTATAGAGTTTTATATTTAATTACTTCTTGTTACAGCTTTTGGAATTAGTTTTGACACTTTTTATGTACAGTTAACTCATTAACACGTGTGATACAGAATTTATGGCAGCCTACATTCATCTTGAATTCCAGAGCATTTTCTGAAAAACAATCTTAAAAACCATAAGATAAACTAATATTTTGTGAACAGTGAAAACTATTACATCTGTACAAATAATAATGCTATCAATAAGAAATATTCTTCACAGTCATAACAGTCAGTGCATTCATAGTCTTTTCCACAAATACTATAATATATTATAATGCATGCAAACCCCAATTTATATTTTTTGTAAACTTTCACAAATTTTCATATTTTGAAAACTATACAACCTAGACATATATTGTTAGAACATAAAACATTTTTGTTAACCAGACATAAGCATTCACATGACAAGAAATTCCTGTATAAGTGTATTTCATTGAGATATTTACAGAAATATGAAAACATACATTTAATTGTATAATTAGCAATGCAAATAATACTGGATATCTCTCAAGACGAGCACACTAAAGTTCAAATATCAGAGACAGTTTTCTTCAAAAATATCTAAGGTTTCACCTAATGTCATTCAGCAATTTGTAAATCACTTCATTTTTGAAGTATTATGTACATATTGATATATTGCATATGTTCATAATTACTAACAAACAAAAAGCAATTTTTCCATTATAGTGTGATCTAAACCAGCATTTTTAGTAAATGAGCCTGCCTCTCATACTGGTGTTTCACACCAATCACTTCAATAAAATGCATGTCACCCAGTTATGAAAATATGATCATAACTATGAAATACGAATAATAAGTGACAAATAAAGACTACGTTTTCCATTGCAGGGCATCCTAGATGAACACTCTTACTGTTATTTTTTAATAACTCCTTGCTCTTTCCACTACTGCCTCTTATTAGCTGGTAAGTGTCCTAGTTCAAAAAGTCAGGCTCAAAAGACTCAATAAGGAGGTAAGAGTGTGAACTGAAAGTATACAAAAAAAGCATTTCATGCATGAGTAAATTAAGTGGAAACAGTTAGGGTATCATTTGCTCTCACATATACAGAAATTGCTGAGTTATTTTGAGCATTTGTATATTTGCAATTTGGATAATTATTTTTTGGATCATCTAAGTATGTGGAGACAATTTTAAGATAAATATTTGTTAATTTAATGCATTAACAGGGAATATCTTAATGGCTTTTTAATTATTTAAATCATACCAATTTGGGAATTTCATTTTCACTCAAGGCTGAATATTTCATTGCTGATTTAATGGATGTATCCACAACTAGATTATTGGATGGGTCAATGGGAACCTTACACTTTACTGTAACTTTTTTTCAAAAAACCTTTATTGCAATTTACCTGTCACTCACCACATGCTTTAAAAAAATCCTGAATCCCATTTCCTAAGACTTAATAGATTATGCCCCAATCAGGAGAACTGAAAACTCAAAAAAGGGATTTGAAATGGAAGGTTTTGGTTCATACATATCCAGAAGGGGAAGTTGACAGAGCTATAAAACAGGTATTCTCATAGAAATACCAACAAAGCGGTTACCATAATCCCCTGGTTTGTAACAATTTATGGATCCAGTCATTTTTGTATTAAACAGGTAGATAACACACAAGGTCAGCTTTAATGTTAGACCACTTTTAATAGTATTCTTCCTGATAACTGCCAGTTAAACCAAATGTTTCTTTTCTGCTATCTTCTCCTTGTCTTACTTCTACCAAACGAAAATATCCCAATGGTTTATTTTAGTTATGCGTCTAATGAGTTTCATATTACTGTATGTAGTAAGGCTTGGAAAATGTAATATTTTCTGTTTACATTCTCTTTTTGTAAATTGTTATTGTAGGCAACTGTTAAGCTTTTTGTATATACTTTGTAAATCTTTGTAATCTTTTTTGTACTATTCTAGTGGAGCTTTTCTCCCTAGGTCTCCGCTGAAAACAGGCTACTTGCCCAGCCAGACACTAACAGGTTAACAAATTTAAAATAAATAAAATAAATTTAGTTATCAAAGTGGAAAAGTTTTGAGCAATTACTTGCAGGACATTAGAGTTTGTTTGCAACTAATGTTTCAGCCAGTTTCAATTGTGTTATTTTGTTTCTAGTTATTGCAATGTTTGTAAATGAGTTCAGAAATTAGCAACCCTTTCTTACAAGAATACTGCTAAGATTTTTTAAGCTTAAATTTCAGTTTGACTGTAACACTGTACAGTTGGTGTATTTATGTTTTTGTTAATGTGAGTGTTACATGTTGGCCAAACCTACTGTTACCTTAAATTTCATACAAGGGAACATCTCAGAGATGTCTGTTGTAAGAGACCTTCCAATCCTTTGTATAACCATGATGTTGCACACCCATCTGTTAGTTTCTCTTTCATTGGTATTGATAATGCAAGAATATTCAAGAGGTAATGCACAGATTTTGGAATACAAAGCATGTCTATGCATCATAAATCCTTGTACTGCTTTTAGCCCTGAGTGGAATGATTGTTTTTGACATGATTTGTCCACTGTTTGATTATTTGGATGTATATATTTTAATATGTGCTGATTGATTATAGTATTTAATATATGTATATATAATGTTAAATATTGATATAATATGTTTAAATTCACTAAATGTTTATTGATTGGTTGAAGTTTCATCACACAATATTTTGGATGCATTTACATTTTATGGATTGGATTTTATTAGAAGATGATGAAGCATCAAGTAAAATGGGTTCTTTTGTCCATTGCTTTCCACATTCATGAGTAATTATTTCCATTGACTTAACACTGGCTTTTTCTGTAAGGATCAGCTCTTGCAGATGGGGCAGGAGCATTTAAGCTGTGGGGAATTAATGAACAATCCCTGGAAGTACTGTAGGCTGCTTTGTTAGGCACCTGGTAGACAAGGAGAGGTCAAGGGATTGATCAGCTGATGTTTAGCTGTGGGATGCTAAAAAGAGTGCAAGGAAATGGTTGGGGAGAATGAAGAGCTTGTTACGATAGAAATGTGAAAACTGAAATGCATATTTTAAAAAAAAGTAGTTCCTATGGATTTTGGCTAGACTAAAACTGTGAGAAGTCTGTTGTACGTCATTGTATTACAACTAAACTGAGGACGTTTATTGTATTTTTTAGAAGGAATGAAGGTTTACGCTATTCTACATTTTGGAAACATGGTTTAAATTCTAAAGGACCCCTTGTATGTAAGATTGGCATTAGTAACAAAATGTATAGAAAGTATGCATTCATGGTGCTTTAAAAGAATATCACCTCAGAAATATAGAAGCTTGAACAATTCTAGGAAAACTATTGCATTCTGTGGCTGTAACACTTCTTTGACTAATGATGTAATGTTAGTAAAAGATTTCACAATTATAAAGCACTACAGAATATGTGTGAGTTTTGCTGGCTGATACATAATGTAAAAGAGGTAGAATAGGAGATTAATAAACTCAATCAGTATAAGAATGAAAGGAGAGCATTATAATAACACTATGTTCATATAGATTTAGTATCAAAACAAGGAGGAACAGGCTGGCATGGGAAGTTTCAAAAGTGGTTTGAATTTAGCTTCAGAGATACAAAAAAAAGATGTTGTTATCAAACGTGTGCCCAGTGATAGAGCAACAGAAAGCAAAAACTGTAAAAAATGTAAGCATAAGAAATGAAGGTGAACTAATAGGAAATTTGGGGTTAAAAAGGAAGAGTACAAAACATAAGCTAGCAGAGAGACTAACATGTATGGTATTATCACAGAAACAGAGACAAATATTCAAGTAGGGCACTCAGAACAAAATTAGTAGTAACAGTGGGGTAGATGCAGAATTCTGAGCTTATTTCTGCTAATATGAAGAAGGATGTTCAGATAAAGGTAACATCAGAGGAATATATTTCCATAGGTAAAAGATATCTGATTAAGGTGAGAGAGACAATAAATATAAGAAATGGAATAGAGGTCAAACTACTACTTTGAAAACTGAAATAAACAAGCTGGACAAACAGGTTAAGCATAGTATGAGACAAGATCAAGAAAAATTTGAAGAACATTTATACAAAGATATTGAGCATAATAGGAAACCTTTGTTATAGATACATAAGATGCGGAAGGAGTAAATACACAAATTGATAAATGATATGCAGATTCTAAAATGTATTCTCAGACACAACAGATTATAGATATATTTACAAAATCTTAGGCAAAACAGTTCAGCTCCACAAAAGGAGTGATAAGTTGTCCTAGTGACATCCAGGTAACCTCAGATACTGGAATCAAATTAGATTATATTGAAAAAGAGCTATGCAAACTGGATCCAAACAAAGCACAGGGAGGAGATAGAATTAGTAACAGTAACCTGAGAACACTTCAGCAAGAACTTACAGTACCATTGTTATCTATTGTTCACTTGGTCATATGAATATGGGGAGATTCCTCAAGATTGGAGACATGTGCTTATTAAGCCTGTCTTTAAGGGAAAGGGGAGTAGGACAAACCCAGAGTCATGCAGACCCTTAAGTCTACTTTCATGTTGTGGAAAAATAATGGAGAAGGTAATAGTATATATCAGCATGCATATGTTGAAAACAGATCTATTACCACCTGTAACATGATGTTTTATAACAATATAATAACAGCTATGAATGAAAAATTGTGCTGTGATATAATTTATATAGATTTAACTTCAGCATTTGACAGGGTCATACACAAAACACTGATCAATAAACTAGGTATTGATGTACTCTTGATAAGATGGATAGCTGCATGGCTTACAAATAGGACATGGCAAGTATCATACAGAAACTGGACTGGTGAAATCCTTGGTTACAGTCAAGGTGTCCCACAGGGCTCTGTCCTAGGCCCTTACTTGTTTAGATTGTATCTTTAAGACCTAACTTTTTCATGTGAGGTATCCTACTGTCTATATGGAGACGACCTGAAATTTGGTAAACTATTTACATCTATTACAGACAAGGCATGTTTGCAAAATAACTTGACTAAATTGACAATTTGGGCACAGGAAAATAATATGCTGATAAATACATCAAAAACTAAGCATATGAGATTTGAGAGACATATATTGAAAAGTGAATATTTAATACAACACACAGGGCTTGAAACTGTAGACTCATTTAAGGACCTGGGTATATGGGTAGATTCAGCTATGATTTTTTTTTCTAATCATATCAATCTGTTGGTTAAAGATAATTATAGAACTATAGGTTGTATAAAAAGATTTATAAAGTGTAGGAAATCAAAAATGATGAAGTCATTGTTTGTTACTTACATTAGACCCAAACTTGAGAATGGAATAACAATATGGAAACCCTATAAGAAAGCAAGCATGAATAAACTGGAAAGAGTACAGCAGAAATATACCAAGGGCATCCATGGATGTGAACATTTAAGTTATTATGAAAGACTAAAATATCTGAACTTGTGCAGTATGTCTTAAAGATATCTAAGAGGAGATCTTATTCAAGTATTTAGGGGAGTTAGAGACAACTACCTCTGGGAATGTTTGGGGTTATTAAAAAGTACTAGAGAGTCATCAGACAATCTATGTAGAAGATTCTATAGGAATAAGAAGTGACTAATTGGTTTTCTGACAGAGTAGCTGATGCATGGAACAGACTCCCAAATTGCATTAAAGCAAGTACTAGTTTAGATATTTTTAAGAACAGCCTGGGCGCTTATTATGGGAACTAGTGTTTTGGTATATTGGCAAGCTAAAAGGGCATTAATGCTCATGCTGAAATATTTGTGTGTATGGATGTATGGATGTAAGTGCTGCTTAATGTATGCCTGGAAAATTTATTCTCATATAGAAACATAAACATTTTCAATTGCTAAACAAACCACTTTGATGTACCACAGTTACCATGCACACTATAATAAATATTTTGCTTCAGTTTCCCAATCCTGAAAAAAAAATACTATTGCACATATATCTACACCTGTTACACTGTATACAAGGTTATGTCATTGACAGCTTTGAGCTCCAGTACTGGCTTTTCAAGAATTCATTTCCTGATTTTTTTCCAAAATCTCCCATGTAAATGTTTCAGTATATCTGTCTGTTCAGTAATATTATTAAAAGACAGGACAGTTCTTTATTTAGATAGCCCCAAAGTTACTTCAGTGTTGACTGTTGACTAGCAAAGAGAAGAATCCAGTTGTGTTCAACATCCTGCAGTTTTCTGTAATGGCAGCTATTATATCCATATGTCTAGAAAGTTGACCTGAAATTGTATACTATAATCATAAAAGAATGATATGCATTCTTTTATAATTTTACCACTTTGTATACATAAATTTAAGCATTATATATAATCAATGGAATATCAGCAGTAAATCACCCAAAATAATTAAGCTCATAGAATTAGCATTAAGGACATTTCATTTTGCTTAAAGGCTGGATACTTGAAGGCACAAGTATGTATTATGTTAGTACTCCTAAGCAGAAAGTAGTGTACACCTTTAAAAAAAAAACATAACATAGCATCAACTGTGCTGAAAGCAACATAGTCCTCTTAAAACTGTTAGTGAAATGAAAACATTTATGCAACTACCAGCTCATTCAGCTCCTCTCCTCTTTGAGGTCAGAACTGTTGTACAAATAATGTGTCAGTCATGACAAGTGAATCACTGAGTCCAGTGTAGCATCCCTTTATTACCAAGGTCATCCCCTATATTATGGCTGCAACTTGTGCATCTCACACAGGGCTTTATGATAAAATCTAAAAAGTTTTTATGCTGCCTCCTTGATAATATTAGTATCAGACACCATAGACTACATTAAAAGTCCTGTTAAATTTGTACAATTTACTAACTGTGCCCATAGAATCAGATATGATGGAGACATGCATCCTTCTTAAGATTTCCTCTTCATCTCCTTTGTTTTAGACTCACTATTCATATAGAAAATGTCAATATTTGTAAAGAAAAATGTTTTATTACTGTGTTACATTTAACGTAATATGTCTATATGAGTTTGAAATGTAAAATGTCTAGTGCAATAATGCTGTAATATATAATATTTGTAGAATGCTTTCTGTAATGTAAGCTGGAGCTTTTCTCCCTAAGCCTCTAAAGAAAATGGATACCTTGTAGGCCTAGTTGGACTTTTGCGGGAAACAAATTACAATGAAGAATTAATGTATATGATGCAACTTCTAAGAACTTGTGCAAATCCCCTGAAAAAAGTATTACTTAAGAAATAACCCATGTCTGGGTGTGGGTAATGCTAGATTTACCCATGGTTGGTGTGGTTTGGTCATGAGGGCGAAGCCCGAGTGACCAAACAAAGACAGCCGTGGGTAAATCTAGCATTACCCACACCCAGACGAGGGTTATTGCTATTATACAATAACATTATTTAAGAAAAATAATACTTACTTTTCTTAAATAATGTCGTTGAATAATACATCTGTGGTGCCCTTCCATGGTTTTCCGCTATCCTGGGGATTTTTCTGATGTACTGTGCATACATATGGAACTTGTGTTCCCACACTTACGCAGTACATCAGAGTTGTGTAGAGGAAGCAACAGAAGCAACAGAGAAAGGAAGATCTTTGTTACTTTCTTAAAGCTATCTCGCTATGTTAAATGAGTTTAACATAGTGAGATATCTTCTATCTCGCTATGTTAAATGTATAACATAGCGAGATTATAGCAACGGAGATCTTCCTTTCTCCATTGCTACCTGTGCTCACACAGACAAAAAAAATCAGGACATATACTAATTGAAAAAGTCCGGGCGACTGGACCTTTTTCCATTAGTATATGCCAGATTTACAACGGGCACGCTGGTTGGGCTGGCCAATCAGCGTGCATGTTTTGGAATATTAATTGCCAATCATTGTATAATAAATATTAAATAATTTCCATGAATTGCTTTTTAACTTCAAGCAAATGTGCTGAGCTATTCAGTATTACATACAAGTCTACCTTTAACTGAAGCTTTACCCTCATTTTCACATTTATCTCAAAATTTTAAAGCAAAATATTTATTATACACAGTTTTTACACACAGCTGCTTCAAAGCTATTTCATCTTTGCTTTAGTTAGCAAAATGATCTGCCCTCATAAAGCTGTGGTTATAAATCTCCAACTTAAAAGATTCGAAAAAACTAATTTTAAGTTGGATGTAAAAGAGTTTAAAAAGTAGATTTGGATAAAATCCCTTCTCTGTGTAAACTTTTTTCTTTATTTACAAACATAATACTTAAACTACCATTGCAAACAAAATATGGCAAATCTAAAAAAAAAAAACTCACATTGATATGTAGATATAAACTTCTGACCATATGAGATAAATGTCTTATTTTTACTCAACAGGACTTAACCAGAACCAAATATCATCTGTGTGTGTGTGTGTGTGTGTGTGTGTGTGTGTGTGTGTGTGTGTGTGTGTGTGTGTGTGTGTGTGTGTGTGTGTGTGTGTGTGTGTGTGTGTGTGTGTGTGTGTGTGTGTTTGAAATATGTATCTAGCTAACTATGTCTAAGTATAGTCTAGAGACTATACACAGACAGTTTTTTTTTTTACATTTATATCAACACTGTGTTCCTACTCTGGTAATATTTTGTAGGTTACGTCTAAAACTCGTATACAGTTAAAGCCATTGTTTAATAGAGGGGCATTTATGTCAGGATTTAATGGTACTCCAACTATACAATCTCTCACCTAATGGCTTCTACACTTATTTACTTTAAATTCATATTTATTTATTGTTATTTGTTTACCAGGTTAGTCCGATTGGGTAAATTAAAGTTACCCCTTTCCTTTGCTGGCCTATGTAGAAAAGCTCCAGAACAGGCACATAAAACAATGTAAATTTCAAATGACAGTAAATCTTATGGAGTGCATAAAGGTCATGAAAACATTAATACAACAGATAAGAAGACTTATAAACATTGTCAAATTGAAAGTGTGGTTTTATGTTGATACAAGAAACAATGTTGTAATAATGTAATAACAATGGTTCATTATTCATAAACTCTGACAATGTAAATAAAGTTGTATTGAGAAGGTATGATAGTTTGAAAATCATGAAGCTCTTGTAATTGCATGAGAAACAAGTATTAGGATATTCCTCACTAACAATAGCATTCTTGGTACCTGGTAACAGGAATGACTGCAAATAATGAGAGAGAGATTAGAAGTGCATGTGGTTAGCAGTTATGGAGTCACAGACAGGTGAATGATGGAAGCAGTGAGGGAGATAGGTTACATGTGCCTAGTGGGCAGGCTAGTTTGCAGATAATAGGGAGTAGAGAAGAGGAAAGGAAGTTGCATGTAAAAACAGTGTGTCTTATGGGTTATATTCAAATTAGTCAGGGCTGGAGCAGGGACATGATCATTTATTTTTAAGGTATTCTCTGAGCTGACTTTCAAATTCTTACTTTTGTTAATCTTGTATAAACTTTTTAGCTATATTTTGGTAGATAAATAAATTGCTACTATATTATTGAAATGGGTTATACCGGACACATTCTTAGCCAATTTGCTATTGATTCTTTCATTTTAACAGGTGAGGTAAAAAAAACATTGATGACAGCCTGTTTATTGTCTTATTCAAAGACTTCAGAATGTTGTGCACACAGCATATGTTCTGAAACAACTCAAACTTAGGATCATAGGAAGTTACTAGGCTATTTGTCCTGAGGTCCTTGCAAGCCTAGCCAAGAATTTAGCCCATGTTCCAAGTCAGCACCCTATGCCACTGTCCAGCAGAGATACAGGTGGAATCCCAGGGGTGTATTTTCTGTTCCCCATCCAGTCATCCAGGTTGTGCTTAGAAAGGGTTAATGAGGTCCTCTGCTATACATGGAGAGGGAGTCTATTCCACAAAAAGGGGAGTCTCTGGGACACAAATCTATCCTGCCAACAAGTCCTATTGATGTCACAAACCAGGTTGAGGACTCTCGTCCAGGTTACTTGAGTGAGCTTGACTTGTGAATATGCAGCAGTCCCATCAAGGTGTGGTCTGAGATTGCTTTGTATGCCAGCCAGAGGTCACCTCTGAGGAGCCTGTAGGAGACTGAGTAGAGGGACAGGGCCTTTAGCCTATCTGTGTAGTGTAGATGTTTGAGGCTCTGGATTCTCCTGGTGATGAACCTCTGCGGTCTCTTCAGCTGCTGCATGTGCTTTGTGAAGTACATGCCAAAATGGGCATTGTACTCAGTAATGGATCTTTTAAGGGAAGAACACAGGGATGTTATGACCACTTTGTCCCTGGATGAGATACCCTTACTAATGAGGTGGGCCATGTAGAAAGCTTTCTGTACAGCAGAGGCAATATGGTCACCAATGGTCAGTTTAATATCAATGTGGGTGCCCAAGTCCCTCATGACTGATTGCGTGCCTAGGATCCGATTATCAATGTGATAATTTGTGGGGACATTACTCTCCCCAAAGGTAATGATGATGCATTTTTTGGCATTCAGTTTGAGGCCATGTTTCTGGCACCAGTCATTTGTTTGGGTGAGACCCTCTTGGAGGATGTCCACATCACTAGGGGAATTGATGACAGCACCCAGCTTGCAGTCATCTGGAAACTTGGTCTGCCATAGCCTACTGGTTTTGGCCTGCACCTCAGAAAAGTATATGCCAAACAGCAGAGGCCACAAGACCGATCACTGGGGTACACCGATCGTTACAGGTCTACTGCTTGAGGTGGCTTCCCCTATTTTGACTAGGTGGGTCCTATCAGTGAGCCAGTTTGCTACCCATCTGGTGATGGGTCCACTTCGTAATGTCGAGATTTCACAATCTCAAAGCTCTGAATACCGATGCTCAGAACTTCGAAATTACGGAATCTCAAAAACTGTCAATGGAGATTTCCGTACAGCGCAGAATGGGAACTTTACCATTCTCTTCATTGTAGTGTGGTCTATAAGTTGATATTTTTAAGTTGCAGGGGGTGTGGGGGTACTGGGGCGCTTGCCTCCCTCCAAAGATGTGATTCCTGATGTTTTGCTGTTTTAGTTTTATTTGTTTTTTCTGTTTCAAGATTCCGCAATCTCAAAGTTCTAAGCATTGGTATTCAGAGCTTTGAGATTGTGAAATCTTGACATTACAAAGTGGACCCCTGGTGACATATGGATTGATGCCTAGTTCAGAGAGTTTATCTATTATACCTGAGTGGGAAATAGTATCAAAGGCTTTGGCCAGGTCAAGGTAGGTGGTGTGCACTGTCTTCCCTCGTCCATAGCCTTGGTGACTGTCTCAAAGAAGTCAACCAAATTTAACAGGCATGACCTCCCCTTGACAAAACGAAACTGTGCGAGATTGAGTGTCTAGAGGTTGCCAATGTCCTTGTTAATGAAGTCCATGATAATCTGCTCCATGACCTGCAGATTAGGCTAGTTAGGCTGATGGGTTTATAATTTCCTCAATTGGTAGACGCTTCACCATTGTGCAAAGGGATGACATTGGCTATCCTCCACTTGGCTGGGACAAAGCCAGTACTCAGGCTTTGGTTGAATTGCATGCCTAATGGTGCTGCAAGTTCCTGCCTGAGTTCATGTAGGATGCAGACTGGGATGTTATCAGGTCCCATGGAGGCTGTATTTTTTGCCTTTGAGACAGCAGTGATGACTTGCTCCCTAGAGATAAGGGGACGGGGGCAGGTACTGGGGATGTCCTGTTTAACTTATGGGCAAGACAGAGGGGTGAACCTGTCTGCCAGCAGGTTGGATATATCTACAGCATTTGTGTATGTAGTGTCCTTGACCACCAGTTCAGAGCAGATCTGGGTGCTTCCCTTGAGATTGCGGACATATGTGAAGAAGGCCTTATGGTTGTCTTTAGTTAAAAGTGGCCAGTTTGGACTTAAGTTTGCTTTGGAGGATTTCATTAGTGCTCTTATTTGCTTGTTCAGTCTAAGGAGATATTGCTTCCATTTAGGCACCTGCTCCTACTTGGTCCTGGACAGCAATTGTTTCCTTTTATTATAGAGATTATTTATTGCAGATGTCCACCAGACAGATTTACTCTTCCTTGAGGAGGAGGATTTCTTCCTGCCGGGTATTCCTGATTCCATGCAGCTATATAAATGCTCATATAGTACTTTGGTGTAGGTTTGAACATATGTGCCAGTTCCTATGGAGGGGAAGGGGTGGTGAAGTTGTTTATAACTTCCCTCAGGAGGTTGTAATCAGCTTTGCAGAAGATTTTTTGTTTGACCCAAGCTGGGGGGGGGGGGTGGTCGGGGGAGATGGTGACTTCAAAAGTGACCGATTTGTGGTCAGATCTTACCAGGGATGATTACACTGTAGGGATGCTGCAGTGATTACTCATGTTGGATAATGCGAAGTCCAAGATATTTTCACTTCTTGTGGGGGTGTCGACCAAGTGGTCCAAGGCATTTGCACTGATGAAATCAAGAAATCTCTGGACATTTGTGTTTTGGCATGAGTATTTCTTCCAGTCTATGACTGGATAGTTAAAGTAGCCTAGGATCAGGGTAAAGGGTTGAATTTTGATAGATTTGAAGAGGTCCAGATAGGTGGATTGGGCATCTTGAGTCAAAGTTGGAGGCATATAGCTAGCTATGATTTGAATAGGGGTCTTGTCAGTTGTTAACTGCACCTGGAGTATTTTCTGTGTGTCATACTGTTTGACAAGCCTGGAGGTGTATATGTCTTATATATATTGCAACTCCACTTCCTTTTGCTTTCTTGCCCATGGTTTGGGGCCGGAATGTATGATAGGATGAGTGACCTGGTATGGCTGGGGTGCTCTCCACAGCCTTGAACCAGGTTTCTGTGACTGCACAAATGTCAGCATCTTCCAGGGTTAAGAGTGATTGCAATGAGTGCAGCTTCATGTTTAGACTCCTAATATTTAGCAGCATGACCTTTAATTTACATTTTGATGACATTTTCATGTTGGTAGTTTTGACCTCATGGCATTGCCTAAAAAAAGGCACTGTGGGGGAGGCAAGAGCCTGAAGCCCAAGGGAGACAGATGCAGGGCATCTCTGGCAATGTATCGTGATTTGCCAGTTATGATATCCCAGGCTGTCAGTTACTCGATCCCCTTGTAATGACACCAGAAACTTAGCCAATTATTAAAATCAATCATTTGCTGTTTGTATTGAGGCATCATTCTGGGTGATAGTGAAATGCTGGTTAAGGCTAGGAACATACCTGCCTGGAACATATTCAGTGAGCTCAATGATATCTGTCTTCATATAGTACAGGGAGGTACGTCTCAAGTCAATCACGCCAACATGGACTATGACAAAGTCATAACAGTACCTGTTGAGAGACTTGAGTGCATGGTTGATATGGCAGATTCTGGCATCCAGTGAACAACTAACCATGACTTTCTTCTTATCCAGCCTGGTGAGGGGCGCATATGTGTGTGTCCCACAATGGAGTTTCCTATGACTAATATGTTGGGTTTATGTTTAGTCCTTAGTGGCTGTGAGAAATAGGTGTGTGGACTGTGTGTGGTGTGGAGAGTGGTAGGCAGGGAGTTCACGTTTGTTTTTACCTCAGGGGTCTCTCTTGTTTGGGTATGTTTTTGTTGAGGACCTCTGCATATATGGGTGTGTGTTGTGTAGGTATGGGTGGTGGTTGAGGTGTGGTGTTTGTGTTGACAACCTTCTCAGTGCCAGATATACTGGCTTGTGAGGGAGAGAGCATTGACTCTAGGTTCTTAATGTAATTGCATCTCTCACAAATTGTGTTCCTAGGTGGTAGTAGTAGAGGGTTGTCCATGTTCATGAGGCAGTTGTTATACTGTCTCAGGATGCCCATATCAACCAGACAAGCAGGACAAAGTGTAGGGAATTGTCCATCCATATTTGTCAGAAACTGACGGAGAGGGGCCAGAGATAACTAAGAGGGTAAAGGCTGGAAGGTCTAAGAGTAGTACTACTAGGTGATCATGCAAGTGCTACTAAGGGAAAATTTGTAGCTGGAATACCTCAAAAAGGGTTAAAAACCATGCAGCTAAAGTTCTGGATGCAGCAAACCTGTATCTAGACTATGCTTTTCAATTTAAGGTTAAGAACACAGTAAAAATTCACAAAGAAGCACAGATTAACCACTTACAGACAAAAGAACAGAACTCACAGTATGAAAAAATACAGTTATACAGTAATGAAATGCAGTAAAATGCACTTTAACAGTAATGATTTGCCGTACATAGCAAGGAAATATAGTTAATCAGTAAATTGCTTTAAAACAATGGCTCACAATCACAACATTAAAAGACAGCTCAAATAAAGCAGCAATTCAGTAGAAAACTGTCATCACTTTAATAAGGCTACTGACAAGCAGTAAGAAATGCAGCAAACTAAATGCAGTAGAACTCCTAAGCATGAGCAGTGAAATGAAGTAGGAAGAGGCACAGTTTTTTTTTTTTTTTAGTAGAAAGTGAGGAGACAGAAGATAATTCAAGGTTGAAAAGCTAAAGGGGTGGGCCTTCACAACTTATCTCACTGTACACAGAAGAATGTGCTGATGTAATGGGACTGGCGGGGAGTGTCCAATATCAAATTTATACTAGAGGTGGGCAACTCAAAGCCACCAAGCTTTAATACCACAACAGCAGCTAGGCCGGTGGGTGAGATACACAAGATCAGAACAGAGGTAATGATTGAATTCACTAAGTCTAAAAAACAGTTGCACAGTTAAAACAGATATGCAGCAAATGTTTTTAGTAAATCAGAACTTCAGAAAACATTTGAAAATAAGCACTTATCTTTTCCAGTCTCACAGCAGAGCAATGGCAGAAGGCCTGTCTCACTGCAGTTTTAAGCAAACAGGTATTAACAAGTTTAAACACTGGCTATTTAAGGCAGAGAATCAGAAACCAGCCGAATTATCCAATAAAAAAACACAGCCTTGCAGTAATGCCTCTAGCTAGATCAGACCAGATTGAATTCCCCCTCCCACGAAGAAACAGCTAAGCCTCTCTAGGCAAAAGATTTTACTACAAGCTCCACAGGTCACAAATATAATAGCTATCCAGATCTATGCTAGTGTTTTTCACGTGCAGCAACAAGTAAAAAGAACAAAACAGGCAAAAAAAGGACACAAAGATCAGAACAGAGGTAAGGATTGAATTCATGACATCTAAATAGTTACACAGTTTAAACAGATATGCAGCAACTGTTTTTAGCAAAGTTAGCATTTTGAGCAGATTCATTATCTGAAAAGCAAGAAAGTACTTGTTTTCTGTTGCACTTAGTCACCCAGTGATATACACCATTTAACTGCTATCTTATTCCATGTTACTGTATATTTTTTTACTGTTTTTGTTAAAAAAATTTCTGTTTTGTTTATAGTCACCTAGCCATCACTGCATAATTATCATGTTTCTAGTATCTGATTTAGTGTTTTCCTTTGCTTTCCCTTAATTTTGTCTTTCTATAACTTTTCCATTTAGTTTTTGATCAAATGTTTGCTTCTAAGAACAAGTGGTTGTAGATATGTGGTAGGGAATTAAATTCCTATTGTAGTCTGAAAGTAGGCAGAATTGGCTGATTTCCTAGCTAAGTTTCTATTGGTTCATTCCTTCATCTCAGCTGAGATAAGCAGCACTGAGCTCTGCTGCTTGTAATGCCATTCGGCTCTGTACAATATACATGCAAGCTCTTTCGGTATGAAATTCTCTGTGTCACAACCACTATGAGTCTGCTGTCTACAGTGGAGATGGAGATGATAAAGTGGAAGAAATTATGTAGTGCTACTATTATGCAAGAAACCCGGAATTTCCAGCAGTAGAAGGAAAGAAAAGTACTTGCACAAAAAAAACTGTTAAAAGTTACAGATAAAATTTAAGATCCTCAATGCAACAGAGCAAAGAAAAACATTAATCTAGATGAAGAAACTTTGGGCTTCCTGGAAAAAAGAAGCAGCAGAGAAAGTAGATAAAGATCAAAAGCACAGAGAGTTGGGAAAAGGTATAAAAAGAAACACGGACATGGGAAGAAAATAGATCTGATATGGTTGGATGTTTCTGCAGATAAGAAAGCCAAAACTGGTCAGTACATGAAATGCAGCTCTAAGGATATTTGAAGAGAAATATAGGCAAAGATACCGGGATATGGTAAAAAGACCCCAAAGGGGGAATGTAAACAAGAAGATTAGTGAGGTAGAAATTAAACAAATGGAAATTGAAGTGGTAGACCCTCTGTGAAGTGAAAGATTTAGAGTGGAAACTCCAGCACAGATCGTATTGCAACATTTTAGACCAGTGGTTGCCTAGATAGAGGAGCAGTGGAATGTGTGGGATGCATCTGAACAGCAAATGCCACGGGTTGATTTTCTGAAGCATTATGTAGCAGAATTGAAAATGTCCAGTTGAAGTTCCAATGCAAGGAAAGAAGCAGGAAACAATGGCAAGTCTGACACAGGTAATATTGGTGGCATGGAGGGATAATTGATCCCCATATGGAAGAGCACCAGATGGAACATAATGTATCTGGAGAGGATATGTCATGGGGCAATGTTCTGGAATCCTTTGTGAAAGACTAGCAGGAAACATATGGTCTCAGTCCAGAAGAAAATAATCTAAGTGAAGACCTGCTGGATTTAATAGTGAAGGATGGACATAGTAAGATAAATGAAATGGATGACAGATAGACCCAACATGTTACAAGACTGATAATACAGATGAATAGAGTAATCAGGACTGTTAAGAGAAAATCATGCGATATAGCAGAAATAAATTGGATATACTACATTGCAGCTAAACTATTAATGGATAAATTGTTACCTCAAAAATGTTGAATAATAAAGGAAAGGAGGAGGGCAAGTAGAACCTCACACTGTATGCAGTGAATAGAAAGCAAATGAGACCAGAAGAATCACTGTTAGAAGAATACAAAAAAAGGAACAGATCCCAAATCTTAAAGATGCAGTAGAAGCAACACACATTGTTAAACTACACCAGAATTTATTGTGCACTATTTGCAGTAGTAAACTAAAATATCAACACAAGCACAATAACTTTGAATATATGCAGATAATTATAAAGGAAACATAGAAATAATCAATTTATTGATGACCCTAAATAGTTTTAAAAAGAACTGGGAAACAAATCAAAAGAAATAGAAACTCAAAAGTACATTGTTGGAAAGTATTTTTGTTCAACACAGCAAAGAAATAAAGAAAGGATAGAAAATTTAAAAGGAACAGTAAGCCATTTCAATATACTATATAAGAAATGGAAGCCACAGAAACTGAGATAAGTTATGTAGTATGGCTAAAATCCTGAGTAGAACATGAAGGTATGGACCTCCTGAGCAGACACCAACCAGTTTAATAACAGTAAAAATTATTCACCTCCTTAAAAGTGCACCTGCAAGCCATCCTAAGAAACATAAGCCAATACTTCACCTCATAACAATATATAAATTATATTGTGTAATTAAAGTAGACAGATTTTAGTAATGGTAATAGAATAAAAATGTAATAGTTTCATAGCTTCATAGGTAAGTACGACATCCCATCAGATTGCCACCAGTAATGTGATGTCCTGCTAATATCCCACCGGACTGCCACCAATATGTGATGTCCCCCATTTAAAACCCAAGTCAGAAATTAAGGAGCTTCAATCCTCACTACTGACTCCAGTGTGGGAGCATCATGGAAAACAACAGAGCACACACGAGTAAAATTCCATAATTTTCTTTAAGAGCACAGCAAGAATAGGCTTCATTTCCTGGGACTGGACTCTATACCTCTGTTTACCCCAAATGTATCCCCTTATTATACACTTCATAGCAATGTGTTCCAGCGTAAGACTCCTGACTCACTCACACGCAAAATAAATTTAAATCTCACACACTCTAACACTTATAGGAAGCCTGACACATTTTCCACTGTGTCCCTTCCCCAGTTCAAATGGTAAATGCAGCCACCAGAGTCAGGTCTACACACCCTTCAAAGAGGTTATCAATTATTAAAAATTAAACATTAAATAAATGATAGCTATGACCAGAAGCAGTCAGGCATTCAAGGTGACCTGGACAGTATCAAACAGGTATAAATACTCTCGAATCTCTAAAGAGTACACTTATTTCCAGCCACAATATAAAGTAATGAAAAATATTTAATAAGTAAAATGATTATTAAAAAATGTAAATCAATAACTTTAAATAAACACCAGAATTCAATCACCAGAAATGTAAAATTAAACTGTAGGATAAAGTCCATCATTTTAGAAAAACTCTAAATGACTAAACTTTCCTGATCTAACTAGAGAATACTGTCCCTGATCTAATCTAAAACATAACAGCAAGGCAAAGGCAGGCTTACAGTTTTTGGTGAGTCCTTTTCTGGGTATCCACAGCACAGCACTGCAACGGACTGCAACTCTTAACTAACTCACCTTCAACTGACTTCAGTAGTCACTTTTATAGTCCAGGTTAAGTCTCAACTGTCTTATTTTAAAAATACAAATCAGCTGTTTGAAAAAATTATTTTTCCTGTCAATCATCTGATCAAATAATCCCATAGAAACCAGGAACATTCTAATGATATCACCTACTGATCAGCTTATTCTCCACATTTTGCACTTTAGAATCTCCCTCACAAACTTGTGAAATTAGAAATGTACCAAAACACTGGCAGATTATTTAAACATTTTGTATAAACAGGGAAATACTCAACATTTTAAAAAAGTATTTACATTTTCACAATTAGCGTGCTGGCATACAATACAAGTTAACCTGAGAATATATACAAATCTCCTGCCAGACATGCTAACACAAATGATAGTGTTTTCATTTTCTTCACAGTAAGTACTAAGATAACTGCACTTCTGGGCCATTTTAAGCCTAGCCAGTTTTCCATTTTGTGCTCAAATTAACCTATCCCATTTAGTTAGAGATTGGGCTTACCCATCCCATTGGCACCCATGCATGGGATAAAGTATTTAGGATACATACATATATTTAGTAATAAAAGAAAGTCATGCAGAACAAAGGATAATCTCTTGTTAAAACAATGCCACAATAGAGATCTGTAAAGAAAGGGAATAATCCAGGTTTGGCATGGATAGATTACAAAAAAGTGTTTAACAGCATCTCACATTCATAGATAATGTGATACTTACATATGTATAATATATACTCTACACTGATCAATTGCACTGTAGAGACTATGAAACAATGGAAAGCAACTTTGCAGCGAAGCTATGACAAAGGGCAAATTATTATCCCAGGGATAAAAATTAAAATATGAGATCTTCCAGTGTGATTCTTTGTAAGATTGATTATTTTTTTTATTTTGCATGAGGTGACCATAGTTGTTGAGGTGTGTGTAAGTACTGACAACCTGTTGGGTACTACCAATAGGTTTGGGCGACAGGTTAGCCACCAAAGTTTATAAATGTATGTACCTCTCATATATAAGCAAGTAGTTATAACAGAACATGCTGGAGGTACAGGTTCATAACCCAGAGACTGCCCATGCTTTGGAATAGACTTCACGTGCATTTCAAGCAGAGCACCTCACTGGCTCTCTTCAAGTGAAATTTTGATGAGTGGATGGGAAATAGAAAATTCACCACAGGGATCACTCCAGTGTCTTTACTCGACAGAGGCACTAGGAACTAAGGTCGGGTGGCACGATGCCAGGGAAATCCTATGGGCTAGGCTTGTAAAGGCTCCAGGGCCATTAGCCTAGTACATACCTATGAACCTAAGCATTTATTATACTGTTTCAATGGGCCTACTGCTAGCATGCTGTTAATTTGGAGAAGTAATTTGCAAGTGAAGTAATACAGTACAACAGAGATGTAATGGGGTAGAGCTGAAGAGAAGATTTTCTCAAAATGCAGCACTGAGTTTACATAAACAGTAGTTACATAAGTGCAGCCCCCCCCCTTTCTTTTGGCTGCTGAGAGGGGCGTTAGTTCTGGTGAAAATATGAATGTTAAATGTAAAAGTAACCCTTGCTGCAAAAATAAAGATCTCTGCCTTCTTTAGAGAGAAATAGTGATGCTTTAAAAGTTCTGAGAGTAAAACAAGTCTGCATATTTGGTTAGGAATGATCAAAGGCTATTATTTAATTGTATTCTGATGTTCATTAAATATTGCTTACAGAGGCAGAAAAGGGTGGGTACAAATTAGGAAAAGAAGTAAATTCTGCTTAAATTTCAGCCACATTTATTTGCTATCTTTAGTTAATATGTTGTTTCAATCCTACAGCATTCGGTTTGTGGTTAACTGTATTAATGAGTCTTGAGACAATCGCTTATCATTTGTCATTAGGCTGTTACGTTCTGAGCTGTACGTTATTGATAGAAGGTAGGATTGTGTTCCAGAAGTATATTTAATCATCCCTATGGAAAAAAAAAGTATCTAAAATGACAACGCTCATCTTGTCTTTCCTGGTTTATGAAAAGGAAAAGGTCATTTCACATTATGTGATCCCATCAGCATACATTTTTTGTTGACAAGTCTAGGTCACACAGTGTAACTGTTTTACTGAATACTGGATATCCATCATTTAACTTTCTTCAATCTTTATGACATTTTTGGGTAACAGTTTTGCTCAATCAAAGGAAGTTCTTCTTTAGTTACATTTATTGACAGAGTCATATTCATGGTAAAGGAAAATGAAAAATTAACCAAAGAAGCAGACTGAGACAAAAGTGTGTTTCACCCAGTATGGAATGTGACATGTTTTATTAAGGAATGTTCTCCCATATGCAAAAATAAAATGTCAGAAGAAAAGCATTGCAATGAAAAGTTAAATATTTTGTATCTACATCAAATACATTGCTGACAGCCATTGAGATGATTAATGAAGACACAGTTGCTGCTTTTCTCAGTACTAATATGGACAGGTAATTAAAGAGTTAATAACATTAACATTGTACAGCCTTACTACCTACTGAATAGGACGGTATGTACTGTATGAGGTACAATTTATAGCTTAGGACTCAACTTCATCCAGTACGATTCTAGGCAGTAGGTATGAAGACTTCAGTGCAGAAGTATACATCAAAGAATGTGACTGCATGGAAATATAGGTGCTTGACAAGACTGATAACTTAACTTGCATAATGTACCTTTTTGTGTATATAGAATTTGCATTTATTCAACAAATAGTATGCGACTCTAATGTTATATCTATATGTGTCTGAAACTAGAGATAAAATCTTAACAATTGAAGTAAACTATCATAAACAGGGAATGTATAACTAAATCAGCAGCAATGTCACCACCTGCAAAAGTCTGAATCAAATTCCCAGTAACTTCTTTCAGTGATTATGAAGTTTTCTTTGTTTTCCACTGTTGTTTGACCTCACAGGTGGTATATTTAACTTTACATATGGGATAATGGATGCAGGGGGAGTTGCCCTTGCAAAACAGACTTTCTCCAAGGTTCACTGATAGTAGATTTGGCACATTTGTATCTGACATTTGCCTTGGCTGGGGTTATTGTTGATCTATTGACATGAATCATTCTAGTAGCAGTTTTTTAATATATTGATGGGTGACAAATATTGTAGTGTAATATTGTATTATAATCTCTGGCTAGACTAAATATTCTTTGGATTTCAGAAAGAGAGAGAGAGAGACATTACAGACTACACATTCTTCAGAAAATTCATGCTAATGTAAAGCCTGTTACTCTATCAACTTTCTAAGTTTGTAAGAGCAAGATTTTAAAATTCACCTATTTCTGGCCTTTGTCCCACTTTTATTTATGTCTTTGTCCAGATTTCTTGTTCTAAGAGGTTGAGAGGTATGAAGTGAATCACGAGACTCATCCCAGTACAACGTCAAAGGAGTCCATTCTACTTACAATAGCAAGTGCTTTCTTAAGCTATATAAGGGATTGTCTCATGCAGGATAATAATCTCCATGATGTTAAATATAACATTCTGAGAGTTTAGTACTATAAGTGTGCTGTGACCCATTCTGAAGTCAAATACAGACTTATGGAGTATGCCATTATCATGTGACCCATTCTAAAGTCAGACTTATGGAGTATGCCTTAAAAATTCAAGTAAGTTGTAAGCTGGATGGAGGTAGCTTTTCCAGACATTTGCTAAGCGTGTCTGTGGAGAAGCAAATATATTATTTTCGTTAAAAACTCTGTAACGCTAGCAGCATGTAAAATAGAATGGAATAATGAAAGTTGTGTAAAATTACTTCTACTAGGACAGCACAGTTTTTTAAGAGTGAAATTAAAAGTGCTTCATAAAAGGTGCAAACATTTATCCTGTGCCTGTGGTGTAGATGCATAGAGCCATAACTGTGGCCAAGGTGGCTGAGTTCACTAGTGCTTTATGGGAAAGTTGGTGGGCGGGGCTAAAAATAAAATAAACAGGCATTAAGGCAGCACTTTATTCACACATGTATATAAAATTCCCTGCATTGTTACCATAGCACAGTAAAAAATGCATCTTAAAAAACAAATTAACAAAACACCAGAACTAGTTAATTGTGAAAATATCTCTGCTTAACTTCAGGATTCCACCCATTTTAGTTTATGTGGTTGAACCTTCAGTTCTGAAAGACTCATTTTGGATAAAATTAATTCTTAACAATCAAGCAATCATACTTTTAACTAGCTATAATATTACTTTTAAATTAATCTGATCATGATTATGAAATTTCATATAATATTAAGCAGCAAGATAAATGCATCTCATGTTTTTTTTTTGTTTTTGTTTTTTTTTCTCTCTGATATGTTCCTGCAACCTAATCTTAGACCTTTTTGTTGTTTCATAGGGATATTTCACAGTGTAAACAACATTTTTTTTAAATCACAAGAGAAATACTTAACATCAGAAACTCATATCCATTATTTTTATGAAAACTCAAATATGTTCACAAACAAAATATTTGTAACAAGGCTTAGTAGCTAACATCAAATTAGAATTACATAGGATACCTATCACTTCATTTTAAACTGAAAAGTACACATGAGTTCAGTAATAATAAGCTAAACTCTTCTCTTTAGTATAGAGCTTGCCGAGATATGAAGCCATGAAGTTACCCACTATGGAACTGGTAGTTAACATGGACTAATACTTCACTGCACGAAGAGTTGTATTATACTTGACCACACAATAATTCTACTTTCTCTGAGTATTAGCTGAGGGATTACTCCTTTTAGCAACTACCTTACAACTCTAAGCTTCTGACTAACTTCTGTATGTTACATTATTATATACTTCAAAATGCGGTCATAGATCTAACTCTACTGACAAAGATATTAATTCTGGGTGACACAGTGGTGCAGTGGTTAACGTTGTCACCTCACAGCAAGAGGTTCTCTGATTTGATTCTTGGCTGGCGTGCCTTCTGTGTGGAGTCTACATGTCCTCCCTGCATTTGCATCATTTTCCGTTGGGTACTCTGATTTCCTCCCATATTCCAAAGGCATGCATCTGGAGCATTTCTCCCTGGGCCTCACTGAAAATAGGCTCTTCCCTAGCTGGACTTTCCTGGTCATCAAATGATAAATAAAATAAAAAAATAAATAAATTCTACCAGCTTCTACTAATAAAATCTCACCTATCACTGCACGGTTTTCTGGTTCTCAGAAATTCCCCAAAGGGCAGTGAAGAGAGCTAAAGGAAATCATGATAACTGTGTTCTTTTAAGTAACCAGTATTAGCAGTTGGTTTGCAAAATAGCTTGGAATTGATTTTAAAATTATTGACAATGTATGGTTCCACATCTAGATCCTTGACTTTTTTACTTGTCATCTTACTAGAAAAGTGATATCAAACCTGTTTGTATTGAACCTACAAAAAAACAAGAACTCATCAGGGTACCCTCTTTACAAAAGACTATTAAATCAATCACCAATATAACAAAACTAATAATTGCATAATTTCTAGCTAATCAGACACATATATACATGTTTATATAATTTTGCAACTCAAAAAGTCCCATAGTCAAAAAAGTATAAGATGGAACAAAGGACACATCCATAGCAGATTCCTCTGTATGCTGTTAGGTCTGATTTTTAAAAGAAAATATTCTTTAGGTAAAAGCAGATAAAACAAACTGGAAATTTCTTAATGGGGACTGACCCATATTTCAAAAACTGCAAACCATGAATCTCTTGAATATTGAGTTGTAAACGATATCCTTCTAACATAATCACACAGTAACCATATGAAATGTTGGGACCCGAATAAGCAAAAATGAAATTGTATATACCAAGTCCAAGATGGCCATTTCTCAAAATATTCCCTTTTCTTTGAGGAATGTTGATCTCCATGTTGGCATATATAAGCTTGGGGGTGTATAGGACTTATAGGTTCATAGATAGGGACTAGGTTATCGGCCCAAGGGCCTATGTAAGCCTAGCCAACAAGGTTCCCTGACTTACGCCACCCAAGAAAGTTATTTTCCTGTGCCACCATCGAGCAGAGATACAGAAGTGATCCCTGGGGTGTATTTCCTATTTCCTATCCACTCATCAAGATGTTTCTTGAAGAGTGCTAATGAAGAACTTTGCTTGACATAGATGGGTAGCCTGTTCCAGAGTATGGGAAGTCTCTGGGACAGGAATCTATCCCTCCAGCATGTCCTGTTTATTGTGGTGACAAAGTTTAGGTCTCTAGAGATGTAGCTCAGAGGGACTGGGATTTCTTTAGGTGTAGCATGTCCAACAGTTCTGGGTTTGACATAGCTTTATATGTTAGGCAGAGATCACCTCAGAGTAGGTGATATGCTATGGAGTAAAGCTGGAGTTTTTTGAGGCGGTCAGTGTAGGGCATTTGTTTGAGGCCAGTAATCCTCTTTGTGAGGTACTTCTGTGGCCTTTCCAGCTGCTGCAGATGTCTTGTGAGGTACATTCCAAAAGGGGCGTTGTACTCTATAATGGGTCTAATGAGTGTCGAGTAGAGGGGGACAATGACCTCTTTTTTCCTGGATGAGAACCCTTTTATGATGAGGTGTGCCATGTAGAAGGACTTCCTGACTACTGTGGCGATGTGACTATCAAAGGAGAGACTACTGTCCACCTGGGTCCCAAGGTCTCTTATTACATCTGAACTTGGGTTCAGTATTATCATTTACTGTTATTGTTTCTTCTTGATTTCTTTAAGAATACCACAGTGTAACCCCTCTTTGCAACCTTTAAACAATAAGTTCGCTCTTCTCCTGCAGTTACAGTCTTTTTTTTTTTGTCTCGCACTCTGAATTATGAGTACCGGCACTTCATTAGGGAGTCTAATTAGATACATGTTGTCAGTATTAAGTTATACCTTTAACATTCTGTAAAAAGAAAAGTATAGCTTCCAGCACAAGAAAGCAGAATAACCACAGATTTCATTTCATAGTTATTTATAAGTGTATATACTTTGCTGGAAGATCCTTTTATACACATTTGGTCTGCCATTGGGGGGTATTTATTCATATTCTTGTGTATTTTTAGAAGGCAATAAAACTTGGGTTCAGTATTATCATTTACTGTTATTGCCTCTTCTTGAATTTCCTCAGGAATACCATAGTGTTACCCCTGTTTATTCCAGATCCAAAATTTCATGTTATGCGTTTGATTAATGAAAAGATTGAATATGTTTATGAACTGTCTTGGAGCACATGCAAAAATGCCTCAACATCATTTGTGTTTGGAGAGGTAAAATATTGAGTAGGTACATCAGTCTGCTCTGAAGGCACACTAGGAAGGCTGAATGGGTGTTTCCCATCCTGAGATGGCTCACTAAGTGCATGTGCCTAAGGGGACACTGGTGTGGACTAAATTCCCATATATAGATGAGAGGAAACTGCCACACAGTGCCTCATGTGGCGGTAGAGAGGAGGATCATACTGGCAACGGCCACATATAGACAAGAAGGTGGTGAGCGCAGATCCCCATTACATGTTCCAACCATGGATTGCCACTAGGCAGGTATAAGGGGATGGGTTTAAGGGAAGAAAATGAACCACTCCAATGGCTACCTTGATATTTCAGTTCCTCATTCAGTCTCACCCCAGAGACAGGGAATCAATGAGCAGATTTGCTAGTAGGTAGCAGAGATGATCAGCAGGTGGTGAGGACAAAATCTCCCATAAAAACAGTATTTTATTTCTGAAATCAGCTGAAGCCACTTAAAATACTCTGAGAATCAGAAGAGAGTCAACTGTTTCTGAATCTAAATAGGAAGGACAATTTGGAGTCTTTCTTGACAAAGATAATGTTAGACAGTGTAAGATGGTCTTATTCCTGGACTGTGCAAGTGTACTACGATTCTGGACAAAGCTCAGCTTGGATTCCAGAGGTAACCAGAAGTTAGTATATCTCTTCAGCTGTTCTAACAGGCAGATCTAGAGAATCTATTTTGCTTTTTTGTTATGTATGTATATATATATATATATATATATATATATATATATATATATATCTGTTTAAATCCATTTAATTTTCAGTTTCCTTATTCCTGCCTAAAGCTACTTGAATATTTGATTTTGCAAAGTAGATTGTTCATTTTTTTATCTCATGAAAAGAGCCCTAGTATTCCATTTAAAAGCTTGTGGCTGGTTATATATTTATTGCAAGATTGCATACATGTGAATTAGAATAGTATGCATATAGCAGGTGGCTTTTTCCTTTTGATGAGTTACTGCTCAAGCTGGTGATACCATACAAAAGGTAATGGTTGGCTTACCTTAAGGGTAAAATGTTACTGTGTTTTTGATGTTTTACTTTTTTTCTAGTTGGTGACAGCATTAATATAAAGGCAAGGCAGTGGAGAGAGATAATCTACCTCTCCTGAAAAAAATGTATGTGTTGTATGTACACTTTTGTATATCTGTGTGCAAAATAATCTTGATCAAGTTTCTATTACTGTCAGTAAAACTGCACTGGAGTACAAAAGCTCATTCAGATGAGGGTGCGATCATAATCAGCCAGTGATGTAATTCTAATCTGTAGCTATACATTACAAAGCTTTGTGGCTGGGTGTGCAGGTGTTGGTTATTACCTCAGGCAGCAGTGTGCATTTATCATATTCAGTTAGTTTAATTGTGAATCTTTTTGTGAAATCACTCCCCTTCAACTATTTAAATGTACTGGCCACTCAACTGTATTCCATTGAACCTGAATTCATAGTGCACACCCCCTTCAAAGTTATCTTGTTTTTTTTTTTTAATTAATGGCTCTCCACTCAGAAAGTGTAAGTTACCCTCCCTTTCATATCTAACTGCTTAGTGCACAATGTAGCTATTAGGATATTAACCTATTTCTCCATCTTACCTTTAAAATCTACAAAATCTACTCCAAGACTGCAAATTACTGGAGAGCCCATATTCTGCCTTTCAGTACTCATCTTGGGATTAGTGCATCTCTTTTACTCCTGGTGAGTGAAGGAGCATAACGACATTATTTCCTGGAGACTGCTGATCACTGGAAATCCTAATAACTGCTTCATAGGTGCCAGCTTGAAATTTGTACCTATATTTTGTTCCTGGTACAATAAGGAGCAGAGTGCATTGATTGCTTATTGTTTTTGGTTGGGCATTGAATGTCTGTGCTTGACCTTACTGATTGGTCTGGTTGCTATTCAAGGCAACTACCAGAAAAAGACTACAATAAGCCTACATTGCATCATCTGGGACAGGACTGTGGATAACCAAACAGGCTGTGACCTGCTTCTTATCTTAGGATTGGTGCTAATGTTTTGCTTCTGGTGAGAGAAAAAGCAAATGAGCATTGTATCCCAGCAGAGTGAAGCTGTGGTGAGACCAGCACTAGTAGTAGGCAGGCAGTAGACATTCAGATGGCTCCCCTCAGTTCAGCTCTGCTTGATTTGCTTCTAACTTCAGAAAACATGCCTAACTACTTCATCCATAAATCATCAGGGTCTAATTATTAGTTTCCCCTCATGTAGTTGGCATTTGTCCTGTAAAAGCACTATTGAAATTTCACCAGTACCAAGTTACACACAGGTCAACTAGTTTGCAGTGACAACCACTGCCCCTAGAGTTGCAAACAGGATACTCCTGACATTACTTTGTATTTTCACTCCAGTTGTCTGATCAATAAATAAAAAGGTCTGCTGCCATGGATATGAACTTTCACACAATCTACATTGCAAGCTCGGTGGATATGGCATCCTGAGGCAATACAGAAATTGCCTCATATTTTCTGACAATCAGTTCATTCTCAAACAAACTGATATGGTATGTGAGAGATATACTTACACAATGTCATTGGTGGCAAAGCTCTCACATAAAAATAATCCTAATGTCAATCAGGTTGTCAGGAGTACACACAATTCAAAGCAAACATATAGACCCACATATGCTGAGGTACTTAAATGTAACCTTCCTAAACCCCACAGACCTCCTAGATGAAGTACACATAACAAATACCCTGAGCAGTCCTGAATGCACTCTTTTAAAACACTTTCAAAACAACACCCACAAAAAACATACAGCCACATCTCATGGAGTCTCTACTTCTAAGCCCATAAGGCAAGCATTCAGACAATCCAACATTCTGGTCATTGGAGAGTCAAGTGTGTGAGACACTGATGTCCCTCTCACCAGGCATAGTAAGGAGAAAATCACGGTCATTTGCTTCTCTGGGGCCAGTATCTGCCACATTATGCATCCAGTCAAGTCAGTGGACCACAAGTACCAGCATGAGTCAGTCATAGTGCTTGTGGGTGTAAATGACCTGAGATGTACTTCCCTAGACTATACGATGAGAAACATCATAGAGCTCTCAGAATATGTGTACCAGGCTGGTATGAGTCTAGCATTGAGCAGCATTGTGCCTTCTCCAAGGATGATGCCACAATACAAACAAAAAGTGACTGGCAATAATTGGTTTAGATCTGGTGTCATTTTAAGGGGGTGCAGTATTTGTCAGCATGAAAGGAGATGGTCAATAGAGTACACTGCTTTGTCAGGGATGGTCTGCACCTCTCTCCTCTAGGCTTTTGAATATTAGCTAAAATATTGTCCTCTCCCATAGTGCCTTTTTTAGGCAATGTCAAAATGAAAATACTTCCAACATAGCAAATCAAAACCAGGAAAATCTTAAAGTGTTACTGCTCAATGGTAGGAGTCTAAACAAAAAAACACATTCCCTAGAAGCACCATTCATCATAGAAAATGCTGATATCTGTGCTGTCACGAAGACATGGTTTAGAGCCACGGAGAGGACACCGACAATGCAAGGTTATAATGCCTTCCACTTATGTAGGCCAGCTACTGCACAGTCAGAGATTAAAGGTGGAGGTGTCTCAATTTATATCAAAAATAAATATACCTCCAGTCTGTGCAAACATGTTCAAATGACCATAGACAAAATCCAATACCACTTCCTTGCAAGCTATAGGTCCCCCTGTATCACCCAGGAAACCCGTGCCATGTACTTAAACTTATTGGGAACACTCACCATCCAACCTTATACCATATTCATAAAGTGAAAAGAAATCTGCTAACTCTGTATATTGCTAAAGGTAGTCCAAATTAAAAACAACACTAGCCTAAAAAGAAATAGAACGTGCCACCATGGAATTTCTTAAATACCACACACATTTTATTGAAAGGCATTCCTGTTAAAACAAAGTAAAATGAGATAAAATGAGGTAAAAAAAACTTTTTATTCCAAAGACATAAAAGTTAGGATAAGTGCTTTCAGCACATTTACCTAATTTTATCTCATTTTACTTTGTTTTAACAGGAACATTGTTCAATAAAATGTGTGTGGTATTTAAGAAGTTCCATGGTGATACAGCCTATTTCTTTTTTGGCAAATACCATATTCATGGGTGACTTTAATTACCTTACTGTTACCTGTTTATTTTTATTTATTTTTTATTTATTTTTATTTTTTATTTATTTTATTTTACATTTGTTGACCGGGCTAGTCTAACTGGATATATGTCCATTTTCAGTAGAGGCCCGGGGAGAAAAGCTCCAAGCACTAGCAGTGACAAAGAATACAAGATTTAGTAAATAGTCAAGTTATAGTACATTGTCTGTGTAGGCAAGAGCAAAAATAGTAATAAGTTATTTAGTAGGTTGATGTTAATATCAATAATAGAGAGATAAACAAAGACAACAATATATATCATTTTTTTTTTTTTTTTTATATAGATTACAAAGTAAACTGGGAATCATAAATAACACTAAATGTACAGACACAGAAATTCCTGGATTTTGTAACCACAAATTCTCTGGACCAGAGTGTCAATACACAGGGGTGCAACCATGCCGGATCTAGTCCTCACTAATATGGGAGAGTGATGCCCACCCCTAGTGTAATGTTTTCTCTGGTAAGATCAGACGACAAAATGGTCTCCTTTGAAGTGAAAATAAAACCAGTAACCCCAGGTAACCATGGAATATACAAGAACTGTAAGTCTAAATTCCTACTATTAAGTGATAACCTAGCAAAAGTTCAGGCCCCCATACATCCTGAGAACACTGCTGTCTACAGAGAACTGTTTACAGAAGCACTACACAAGCATGTTAATAGCTGCACAGAAGCAGCTGTACCCACCCAGAAGAAGTACAGAACTAACTCAAAAAATAAGCCATCCTGGTGGAATTGCAACTTCAGTAGACTGTATAACAGAAGGAAGAAAATCATGGCAAAAATTAGGAGGTGCAGCACCCAGAAGGACAAAAGCACTCTCATCAAATCAACAAACAACTCTGAGGACTGATAGTTTACCAAAGCCAAACTTGAGTAAAGTTGGCCTCCCAGGCCAAGGACAACAACAGGGCATTCTTTAGCTATGTCCACAACCTCAAAGGTAATACACAATTATTTACAGAGCTCATTGTAAATGGAACCACCTATACTGAGCCAGAAGATAAAGCAAACCTACTGGCCAACAAATTTAGCTCCAACTCTACCCCTCAACCTTCCCTCGAGAAATCCCATCAAATATAACTCCCCCTACTATCACTAGAAATCTAGCATTTAATGCTCTCTCCAAGGCCAACAAAATTGCCACAGTGAGCCCAGACAGTATCGCAGGATGCCATCTAAATAGCATGAAACATGACCTATCAGGCCATCTGGAATTGCTATTTAGAATAAATAAATGAGTGTTTTTCTGCTTGGTTTTATTGCAGCTAATATACTTGTTATTGAGGGTTACTGCAAAGCTTACTGTGGAGATTGCTAACCAGTTTTAGGAATTTGTAATCAAATCATAAGGATGAAGTACTGATTGCAAACCAGTCTCAAGTTCCATTTACTAATCAGGTGCCTGTTGGAACAAATATGTGACAGGTAAAGGAATTATGAAGCTCTGGCTGCTCACTTTCCTTGGGGGGGGGGGGTGGAGAGGTTAGGGCTAGACCATTTTTCATAGCGCTGGTGGAGACCAGGACACAGAAGGTTACCAGACTGGGTATTCTGTATGTTTTAGGAGGCATAGCTGTCCTAGAGCCCAGGGATGAGTGTATTCCCACAGGTCAAGCCTCATTGCCCATGCTGCCTACAAGTAGTGATGGCAGCATGCAAGGGATAGGGCAGTGACCAAGAGAGTAACCTGTCTCTGCAAGTAGCAGTGGCTACTTCCAAGCTTCCTTATTTCCCATGCAGAATTCTTCTCATCTCAGGCAAACAGTGGAAAAGGTAACACTCGCCATGACTGGTTAAACACCTGTCTAAACATTTTCAACAGAGGAATGGCAAAAGATGTGAGGATAAAATCCCACCTCCACCCCCTCTCAAAATTAGTTCCTTTGTATTCAAATAACAGGTCACCAGCCAAAGGTAATAAGGTCTGAAACTGTTGTGTATTCTCCAATATATTAACAAGTCACATTACTGGCAGTCTAGGAAAGTCCTCATAAGATAGCAGAAATTGAATTAGTAGAAACCATGCAGGCATCTCATATGCATCCTCATAAAGAACTTCAAATGACACCCAATCCATTCCAGTCACATTAAGTGACCAATACCATTATGTAGGATGTCAGCTCCATGATGTCTATTAACCATCAAGAAGAAAATAACACCGCCCAAGTAAAACCCACTAACCCCAAGGCAGCTGCAGATAATTTACAGTGTTTTAAGCATTTTTGTAATGCAGCATTATAAATAATACATTCAGTGGTACCACTCAAGGAAAAAGAACCCTGCAATATGGCCAGGAACCAGCAACATAGTATGAAGGGATAAAGCCCAGGTGACATTAGGTAAGGTGTCCCATTAGACCATTAAAGGAGCTTTGTTTATGTCCATTAGAAATAAGATGGGCAACTAATGAAAGATTTGCAGTTAGCTGGAACAGTTTCCTTAAATGAGATTGCTGAAGCCGGGCAAAGATATAGAGGTCTTGGCACTAAGTGTATAATTTCTGGAAAATATGTGGCAAAGATCCCTGTGTGTGGGATGAGAGTGAAAGAGAAAAATCTAGGTTACAAAGCTATAGTCATGTAGTTATTTTTGATCTACAGGGTTTTCAACTATAGTGATTCAAAAGTTTTTCCTTGGAACGAGATAAAGCTTTTCTTTTTCTTGCTACAGACTAGAACAGACAGTGTGAACATAAGTGCATACAAGATCATGTCAGGGAGAAAAGAGAGTGCTGGGACTAACTCATCTTTATATGTCAGAAAATACTTTACACGGAGAGGGCAGTAGTCCAAAAGTGTGAACTACTGCAATGCATGAAGGAGAAAGAATGGGCAGAGGTATTAAAGTGGACGTGGAACAGGTGAAAAGATACATGAAGAGTAGGTAGAATGCTAAATAGACTACAAGAAAGACTACACAGCTGTGCTGTCTCTTCTGCTGTGAACAGTTGCTGTGTTCTGTAATGCTTTCTGTGTTGGCAGGTGTACTGGGTGACATTCTGCACTGTGCTGCACAGTAGTTTGCCTGTCTCTATGCTGTGTAAGTAGCCAGCAGTGCCACTGTGTGCTAAGTCATTGAGTTTAATTAGGTTTGTCATCTTATATTTACACATTAGATAAGCATGAACTATGCTATTATTTATGTCCTGATTCTTGTGTAGGAACACTTTTAATATTGTTTACCCTTTTACTAAATTTTATCATAACTAGATAATAATTTGATTTGTGAAAGTTGAATTGCTGAAAACCAAAACAGTGTTACTTGACAGACCCCTGCCACTGTACACATGCTATATGATGGGCTCTGCCCCAGTAGACATTGCTGTGTGATGGGGCCCTGCCACAGTAGACATCACTGTGTGATGAGGCCCTGCCACAGTAATAAACACTGCTGTGTAATGGAGCTCTGCCACAATAATAGACATTGCTGTGTGACGAGGCTCTGCCACCATAGATAGTGCTGTGTGATGGGCCATTGCCACCATAGACAGTGCTATGTAACATGACCCTGCCATTGTAGCCAGCACTGTGTGAAGGGACCCTGCCACTGTAGACAGTGCTGTATGACAGGGCCTTGCCACCATAAATAGTTCTAAGTGATGAGACCCTGCCAACACAGTGCAGTTTGATAGGGCTCTGCCACCACAGATAGTCCAGATTGATAGGCCCCTGCTACCATTGACAGTGCTATGTGATGGGGTCCTGCCACCGTAAACAGTGCTACATGATGGGGTCCTGCCACCATAGATAGTGCCGTGTGATTGGGTCCCTGCCAATTTAGACAGTGCTACATAATATGGTCTACCACTACATACAGTGCTATGTCTTGAAGCTCTGCCAGTGCTTTTCATCTCAGAGCAATGGCTGCATGTGCAGTAAATGAATACATTTACTACTTATCCCCGGTTACATAGCTGTCACTTCTGTTACATAGTCCAAATAGCTTTGCATGTGGGTCATATCAAATACTGAAGCATGTATGGTATAGTCCTGCACCAGATTTGAATATCTCCATGTACATTACAGTAATATTATATATATATATATATATATATATATATATATATATATATTTTTTTTTTTTTTTTTTTCTATAGTCATTTCTTCCACCCATCCCTAAAACTGTATAATGATATAAAACTTCATGGGGTGTATAACTTGTATGTGGGTTCCAGTTTCACACCTCTTAGATGATGTAGGTTTTGCTCCCAGATCTCTGATGGTGGTGGTAAAAACTTTGAACAGCAAGCTGAGGCTGCCTCAAATGGCATCTTATGTATTTATTTGTCTATTCTTTGTTAATTTACCAGGGTAGTGCACTGATCAATACTAACCAAATTCAGACTCAATCTAGGTGAAATAAAAAACATTTCACAAATAAGAAAATATAGAAATTTAAGCAATAACTAACTAGTGCAGACTAATTACATAGAAAAAAAGTTGTGTACAGAAATTGCAATGAACAAGCACGGTACAATGTCCAATGAAGCAGAGTGTAATGTTCAATATATGCATTTATTTCTAAAGTGGTTCAATCTTCAGTGAATCTTGAGAGAGGAGAAGAAGGTCAGATAGCTTAAGTAATATGTCCTGTGTTGAAGCAGGAACACTTGGCCTGGATGAAGAATTACTTTTTGAGTTGCATTCTGAATTTGGAATAAGTGTTGGTTTTCTTTATGTCGATGGGGAGAGCTTGCCAAAGAGCAGGTGCCTGAAAGGAGAAAGCATGTGCAGTACTGTGGAGTTCGGTTCTAGGGGTAATGATAATTGGTATGCCTTGTGAGTAGCGACTCGGGTTGTATGAAGAGGTTTTTTCATCAGGTCTAGCAGAAAGGGGAGTAAATATGTAGAGTTGGGATTCTAAAAGTAGTTAGATTTTTGTTTTATGGGCAGCCATTTGGCTTTTCCTAGGTTGATACAGTGATACAGAGAGGCAAATTTGTTATGAAGCAGCAGATGCTGTTAGAGATAGGCTGGAGTGTGACAGTCTTTTTCTTGGAGGCAGAAGCTAATCTTGGAAGACCATATTTCATATATTTCAACTATGTATTGTATTCACAGAGTCTGTACACTTACTAGAGTTATCCTTTACCTATCTCAGTCATAGAAAAGAAGTTCATTTTCTTGGGACACCTACTTCTGAAGTTTGTCATATTCCTGGACTCCTCTTCTGCCTTTGGAATTCCTAAACAGTATTCATTTTTTCCCAGTAAATGACTCTCTCATGCCCTGTTTTCATATGGCAATACTTGTGCTATGCGGATTCACTCTGGAGTAGTTTCAAGGAGTTACGGCTTGAGCGGCTTTTGTACAAGTTGGTGGTTAAGTGAAGTGGACTGTATTAGTTGATTCACTCTGGTATGCCATGCATACAGATTTTAAACCACAACAAATCATAAATGCATTATATGTAGCTTCTGTGCTTATTTCCAAGGATCCCTGATACTGCAGGAGTTCTACCTTTTGTTGTAACACATCTGTTATTGTACTTGAGCTCAAAACCGGTTTGTTTTACATTAAGATGGTTTATTCTGTACGCTGGAGGGAGCAGAGGACTGGTTCAACCCATCTGAGTTGGGTACTGCTGCTGGAAGGCTTATTGTATGCTTACTCCAGCCTGAGGCCTTAAATGTGTAAAAGTCTTTTATCCTGCTGGTATAAAAGCCTTACATTTTTTGTGACACTATGCTCATTTATTCAGAGCTTCCCTGTGCCTGGATTGGACACCTGTGACTATAATATATTGATTTAATTGCATTTATCACTGTTTTTTTAACCTACACTTGTTAAATGCCATCTGTTTGTTACTATACTGCTCTGAGGATGTTTTAACAGTATTCTGATATTTCATAACCTAATCTGATACTGCAAAAGCTGTTCTGAGTTTGCCAAAATATTTCTAAATTTTGCAGTTTTTCTTTGTATGTATGGATATTCACATCCCGACCCCACCCTCTGCCCAGAAAACCACAGTGAAAAACTTCTCTAAAGCAAATTTCACACTCCTCAAAACCAAGGTGGAATCCTTCAAAGCCCCCCGGACCTGTGGAAAATACGGCCCAGACTGCAGAATCCTTTATAAATACATTCTATGAACACCTTCAGGAATGCATGGATCATGCAATCCCAAATAAAACCAAGACCCAATCCTCCAAAGGCAGACGTCCTGTCTGGTGGACCCCAGCCATAAACAAACTATACAATAGAAGGAGGAAGCTACTACATGATAGAGCAAAATCCCAAAAAGGGAAGGCATCTCTGATCAGTATTAGCAAAAAACTACGGGCACTCATAAAATCGTCTAAGGCCAGCTTCGAGAAAAAATTGCACAGGACACTAAGGATAATCACAAGGCTTTCTTTAGTTATGTTAGGAACCTGGGTGGGAATTCCCAGATATGCTCAGAATTAGTCCAAAATGACAAAAAATACACCGAACCCACAGACATTGCCAACATCCTAGCTGACAGGTTCAGTGCAAACTTCTCCCCCCCTCCCCACCAAAAGAGCAAATATCTATCCCAGCAGAGTACTGCCCCCTGACATCTCAGATGCTCAGGTAAGAGCCGCCCTCTCCAAAGCAAAAAACACAGCATCAATGGGACCAGACGGTGTCCCACGCTGCGTCCTACATGAACTCCAAGAAGAGCTAAACCCAAACATAAAATTACTGTTCAATCTCAGCCTTACTACAGGATATGTACCCAAAGAGTGGCGTACAGCAACAGTGGTCCCTCTCCACAAAGGTGGTGCCTCAACGGACCCTGGAAACTATCGCCCCATAAGCCTGACTAGCTTGGTCTGCAAAGCTATGGACCTCATAAATAAAGATATCGGGGACCTACAGACACTGGATCCTACCCAGTTTGTTAAGGGCAGATACTGCCTCTTAAAACTGGTCGACTTCTTTGAAACCATCACCAAGGCCATTGACGAAGGGAAGGTGGTCCACACAGCCTACCTGGACCTCGCAAAAGCCTTCAATACAATACCCCACTTGGGCATTATAGATAAGCTCACCAGCTTAAATATAAACCCCTATATCGCTAGATGGGTTGCAAACTGGCTCAAGGACAGAACCCACATGTTTAGAATTGCTGGAGCCATGTCAGACTCCAAACCAGTTACAAGTGGCATCCCACAAGGCTCAGTCCTGGGACCACTCTTGTTCGGTATATATTTCTCGGAGGTACAGGCTAACACGGAAGGACTGTGGCTGACCAAGTTCACAGACGACTGCAAACTGGGTGCCATAATCAACTCTCCAGCCGACACAAGCATCCTCCAAAAGGGCCTCATAGAAACAGACAACTGGTGCCAGAGCCATGGCCTCAAGCTAAATGCCAAAAAGTGTATAGTCATCCCCTTTGGCAAAAACAAAGTGCCCACAAATTACCACATAGGTGGTAATCCATTAAGTACAGAAAAAGTAATTAGGGACCTGGGGACCCAAGTTGATAGCAATCTCTCATTTGACAACCACGTGGCCAAAGTGGTTAGAAAAACATTTTATATAGCCCACCTAATCATGAAGGGATTCACATCTAGATCAGGGGAGGTCATCGTGCCTCTTTACTCATCCCTCATCAGACCCATAATCGAGTACAATGCCCCTTTTGGGATGTACCTTACCAAACACCTGCAGCAACTGGAAAGACCCCAAAAGTACCTCACCAAGAGGATCAAAGAGCTCAAACAGATACCATATGCTGCCCGGTTAAAGAAACTCCAGCTTTACTCACTGGCATACCGCCTGCTCAGAGGCGATCTGTGCCTGACGTATAAAGCTATATCCAACCCGGAATTAAGGGACATGCTGCACCTCAAAAAATCCAAATCCCATTGAGCTACGCGCTCGAGAGACTTGAACCTCAGCACTGAAATAAATAGGACAGGCTGGAGGGACAGATTCATAACCCAGAGGCTCCCTTCACTCTGGAATAAAATCCCTGTCCAGGTTAGGCAGAGTCCCTCATTGACTCTCTTCAAGAGGAATCTTGATGAGTGGATGGGAGATCGTAGGTTTACCCCAGGTATCACTTCTGTGTCACTTTTAGACAGAGGCACAGTATACTAACCTCGAAAAAGGGCATAGCAAAATTAATTTAAAATGGGTGGCGAAAGCCAAACATACTCTGGCTAGGCTTATAAATGCCCTAGGGCAGATAGCCTCGTATGATCCTATGAACCTATGAAGTCTGTGCACTTATTTCCAAGGATTCTTGATACTGTTATGCCTTTTGTTGTAAAGCATTTGTTACTGCCCTTAAGCTCAAAACCAGTTTGCTTTACATTAAGAGGGATTTATTCTGCACCCTCATGGGAGCAGAGGGCTGATTCTACCCATTCAAGTTGAGTTGGGAACTGCTGCTGGAAGGCTTATTGTGAGTTTAACTGATTGGCCTAAGGGCTTAACTGTGTAAAGGTCTTTCATCCTGCTAGAATAAAACATCGTGTTTGTGCATCACACAGTCACAGTTACCAGTGCCTTGTATATAAGCAAACATTTCCATTTTAATATCTTGTATAGGAAATGCTCTACATAGTCTTCCCCTGTTTATAGCTGCTTGGAATGCTGTCAGTTTTCTCAGAGGACAGCACCACTGCAGGTCATCTTATAGTATACTACTAAACACTCTCACTTAAGTCTTTAAGTGACTCTCCCCTACTCCTTCCCATCTACTAAGGATATGGTATAATGGAGAGGCCCTTCCCTGTCATCTTGTTTTTGGACTAGTGGATATGAGCATCCAGAGGCAGTGTAGTAACTACTTCATGTTAACTGACAACCATTTAATTTTAGAACAGACAAATACAGTGTGCGAGAAATGTAGATGATTGGAGGGAAAGCTCTCACATGTACACATGAAAAACACAAACCACTTTACCAGTATTACAACCAAAACACCCACTACCAATACTAAGGAATAAACACACAGACCCACATATGCGGAGGTACTCACACATTATGCATGTACTTAGGTTTTTTAAACTACAATTGCTAGTATGACATGGTCATAGTCCATGTGGGCATAAGCGACCTAAGATGTACCTCACTGGATTATATGAAAAGAGACGTGATGGAGCTCTCTGAAATGTGTCCCAGGTGGGTATGAATCTAGCTTTCGGTAGCATCCTACCTCACCAATGACGATACCACAGTACCAGCAAAAAATGATTGACTTCAAGAATTGGCTTAGTTTCTGGTGTCACAACAAGGAAATCCAATATCTGTCAGCCTGTAGAGACATGATCAACAAACCATAATGCTTTGCCAGAGATGGTTTGTACTTCTCACCACTCTAATTCCAGATACTGGCAAAAAATGTATCTGTCCCCATAGGGCCTTTTTTAGGCCATGGCAAGTTGTTAAACTCTCTGACATAACAAAAATCGCTCATGACTAACTAAAGGCACTGCTAGGAGTTTAAATAAAAAACTGCACTCCCTGGAAGCGCTTCTCAACTTGGAGAATGCAGACATATGTGCAATCATGGAAACATGGAAAATAACCATGTAAAGCACCCCAGCTATCAAAGCCTACAATGCCTTTCATACATTTTGATCACCCTCAGATCAGGATAAAATAAAGGGAGGAGGTGTCTCAGTGTTTATAAAGGGCAAGTAGTCCAACAACATGACTTACTTGAGTTGCTCCATGCCCAACTAGCCATAGATGCTACACCCTATCATATCCATGCTAGCTACAGATCTTCTAACATGAGTCTGGAAAACCACACATCCTACCTAAATCTCCTGGAATTTCTTAATGTTCACCCTAACACCATACATAAGGGTGACTTCAACTACCCCTCCATAAACTGGTAGACTTATACAACCCATAATTTACTTCTGAGAGGTTTTTGGACTTCATCGACACAAACACACTGGAGCAACTAGTTAGCTTCCAAACTAGAGGTACAAATAGCTCTGCAACACCAAACTATATGTGCTTCAACACAAATGATACCACCAAAGCCGCAAAAATGTTTTTTATTTCTCTAGCACCTCGGCTACAAACAGCCTTCAAGGAGTAAAATGCACAAAATAAACCACTCTTTATATAATACCAGCAGCTTCAATCAATGAACAGTTAAACAATTAAACAATAAATTAAAAAAATCACTTAAATTTCAGCTAAAACTTTTTAAAGTGCCAGTGTCCCATTTCATATAACAGTTTTCCAACAACATTCAGTATTTAATCCCTTTGGTATTAACGTACCATATTTTAAAATAAATATTGTTTCCTTTTTTAAAAGATTATATCTATGTGTTTCCCTATCATTATTCTTTAAACAAATCTGTTCTAAAATAGTTGCTTCAAGTCCTTCAGGATTTCCATCATGGCAACTTCTAAAATGTTGGGCCAAGGGGCTTTCAATCCTACCTGTCCTAATGTCCCTCAAATGTTCTAACAATCTAACTTTGAACATTCTTTTTGTTTGTCCAATATAGAACATATTACACGTACATCTAATAGCATATACTACCCCTTCTGTTCTACAATTATAATCCCCATTTATACTAAATGGGATACTATTTATAGTCTGAAAAGTATTTATTATATAGGGACATCCCCTACACTTTCTGCAGGGTCTCATCCCTTTATTCCAAAGCTGCACAGACAAATTAATGTCTGGCCTATGAAATTTAGTATGTACCACCATGTCTTGTATGTTTCTACCTCTCTTATAAGAAAATACTAACTTTTTATTCACCAGCCCATTTAATTCATCAAAACGTTTCAACAATTCCCAATAATGGAGCATAATTTGCTTGATATTTTCACTCAACACATTATATCCTAGAACCAAAAACAAGCTAACTGTAGCCCTTTTATTCCTTCCACTACCATATTCTGTCCCATAACTTTTTGTTTTATTATCTATTCCATATCTAACATTTAATACCTTCTTCACATCTCTGTCAATGATTTTCATGCTGCAGTCTGTTCTAATTCTTTCTAAAAACACTCTCATCATTGCACAATCTTGATATTCTTAAAAATTCCCCAAATGGCAATGATTCCAAAGTATGTCTTGTATGACAACTAGTGCCAATTAGAAATTGATTCACCTCATTAAATTTCCTATGTATACTCGTTTTTATACATTCACCCACTATTCCACACAAATTTATATCTAAAAATGAAACTTCCTGTCCATATTGTAAACCATTGAATGATATCTAAAACCTATTCTGCTGCATTTTTTCCACAAAATGTGGTACTAAATGTACACCACCCTCACACAAAAAAACTAAATCATCAATAAACCTAAAATAAAATCTAACATATTTTTAAAAAAAGAATATATATATATATATATATATATATATATATATATATATATATATATATATATTCTTTTTCCATCATGCCCATTAAAAGATTGGCGTACATGGGGCAAAGGGAGAATCCATTGCCATTCCTTGTACTTGATGGTAAATCTGATCTTCAAAATAAAAAAAGTGACATCAACTACCCCTCCATAAACTGGTAGACTTATACAACCCATAATTTACTTGCTGAGAGGATTTTGGACTTCATCAACACAAACACACTGGATCAACTAGTTAGCTCCCAAACTAGAGGTACAAATATCCTAGACCCAGTACTTATGAGCATGGGGGGATACTGCTCCCTTCCATGCATTAACTCTTCACTGATAAGATATGACTACGAAATGATCTCCTTTTATATTAAAACTAACTTAGAACCCCCATCAAACTCCAAACCTGTTAAGAAATTTGTTAAGGCCAATATGATAAGATATGACTACAAAATTATCTCCATTAATATTAAAACGAACTTAGAACCCCCATCAAGCCCCAAACCTGTTAAGAAATTTGTTAAGGCCAATTACCTCAAACTAAGTGATAGCTTATTAAACTTCCAAGCCCCTCTGAACCCAGATGACACTGAGGCCTACTCTGAGATGTACACAAAAGCATTGTACAACCACATTCATAATGCACAGAGGAGGAAGTACCTGTTCAAGTCAAACCTATGATTACTGGTAAAAATATAACAGCCTGGAAGTCCCCTAGCATAAGTAGGCTATTCAACAAAAGGAAAAAAAATCCTCTTCAAAGCCAAGAAGGAACAGACAAAGCAGTGCTAAAAGATACTCATAAGTCTAAACAAACAAATTACAGAGCTGGTCAAATCTGCCAAAGCAAAATATGAAGCAAAGATAGCCTCCCAGGTGAAAGATAACCATAAGGCTTTTTTTTTAATTTATGTTCATAACTTCAAGAGAAATGCTCAGTAATGTGCCAAGTTAATCATAAATGGCATAAAAGTATAGCAAATCTGCTGCCTGACAAGTTGAGTTCAATCTTCACTACTTATCACCTCCTATCACACCCAGAGAAATACCCACAACCACCCTCTACTGGTCATTACGAGGGAAAAAATTCCTTACTGCACATTCGCTAAAGCCAAAAACGCAGCCTGCTTGGGTCCCAACAACATTCCAGGATGCTTCTTAAACAGCTTAAAACAGAATCTACCAGGACCACTAAAAGCCCTCTTTAACCACAGCCTCCAAATAGGCTTTGTACCAAGGAACTACAGACCCATAAGTTTGACCAGTCTTATCCTCAAGGCCATGAAAAGAATTATCATGGGCCTGATCAATAATGACATAGGAAATCTCCAAATACTGGACCAAACCCAATTTGGCTTTGTCAAAGGGAGATCTTGCCTGCTCAATTTGGTGGACTTCAATAAAGTTACCGGGGCCATGAATGAGGGTAAAACAGTACATATCACATATCGAGACCTGGTCAAAGCTTTTGACACAAAACTCACTCGGGGATCATAGATAAACTTACTAAGATAGGCATAAACCCCTACATCGTCAGGTGAATAGCAAACTGGCTCACTGACAGGGCACATAGGTGAATCCACTTTCGATAAGAAACCTGTTAATAGCGGTGTCTCACAGTGCTCAGTGTCTGGACCCCTGTTTGGTATATACTTCTCTAAAGTGAAGGCCAATGTTGGGGGCCTCTGCTTCATCAAGTTTGCCTATTACTGTAAGCCATGCGCAATCATTGAATCCCCAAATTATGCTGGCATTCTACAAACAGGCCTAAACATGACAAACAGCTGGTGCAAAAACCATGGTCTGAGGCTATATGCTAAAAAAACACTTAATCATAGCCTTCAATAAATCAGATATCCCTGCAAATTATAATATTGACAGCATACCCCTAAAAGTAGACCCAGTGGAAAGGGACCTATGAAAACAGATAGACAGTAACCTAAACTTTGACTACCAGGTAGTTACAGTAGTGGTGAAATCCATCTGTGTCTCTCAACTTGTAATTAAAGACATGGCATCAAGATTAAAGGAAGTCAAAGTGCCATTGTACTCGGCCCTCATCAGACCCATAATTGAGAACGATGTTCCCTTCTGTATGTACCTAACCAGACACTTACTCCAGGTGGAGTGGCCCCAGAGGTTTCTCACCAAAAAAATACAAAATATAAGATACATGTCCAATGCAGACTGAGTAAAAGCCCCATCCCTTTACTTTGTCTCATATAATCTAGTGAGTGGCTACTTCTGCCTGATCTACGAGCCATTCTCTGATCTAGCTCTGATGAACATGTTGCATATTCACAAGATAAATTTTACGATGGTTATATGTTCCATGGAACTAAATCTTATTTGTGACTCTAACAGAACATTCTGGAGAAACAGATTTATATCCCAAAGACGACCCTGTTTATTGAATAAACTTCCCGCCTTTGTAAGATAAAGCCTGTCCCTCATTCTCTTCAAAAATAATTTGGATAAATGGATGGGGAACAGTAAATTCACCCCCCGTAGTACTGACCATGTCCCTTATGGACAGATGCAGTCTTAAAAATGACTCAGGGTTACAACACCCAAATACCTATTATCTTGATACCACACCATCCTATATCTGGGGGGATTTAAGATATAATATTGTCATATCATGGATATTATTGGCTAGTCTTGTAAATGCTCTTATGCCATTAGCCTAGTAATTGCCTATGAATGAATATGCTATTTTTTTTTGTGACTGCAGCTATTAAGCATGCACTTTTTACATGGTTTCATCACAAATTTAGAATAATTGTAATGCAAGCAAAGTATTCTGCAATGTCTTTCTGCAGATGGAGGGTGTAGGTTACAGAGTAGCACCTGGAGGCATGGCAGCCCCCATCCCTGCATCACAAAAGAATGCCAATTGCTACATGACTTCAGCATAAAGCATTATCTGCGGTAAGGCAGATGTTCAAAAAGGACTACCGCCACCCCTTTGGTATTGCATCCACAGCTCTTTGCTCTATGATATATTATGGGATGCAGTTAATGTTATCACCATGGAACTCCTCTTGATTAGTAATGTGGAGGAAAGTTACTGTTCCACAGTCAAAGACTCTGTAATGCTTCACTGTGCTATAAAGAAAAGCATATCACAGCCTGGTAATCATCAATATATTTTGAACTATGCTTTACTGAAGGTGCAGGGAGAGAATTTTAAATCATATTGTTCCTCTGTTATATTTCATAAACTAATGTAACAGACTTGGCAGTGATAATCACCATGAATCTCCACAAAGCATGTTTTTTTAATTTGTGGTCTTAGATTGCCCACCTTCATAAAATGGCAGTTTCTAAACTAGTAGTGAGCTACAATGTAATTATTTGTGAATCACAAGAAAATAAGGTTGTAGTGCTCTCAAACCTGTCTTACTTACATATAAACTCAGTTTTATTAAAAATATTTAATAAAGCTGACACATTTTCTGTTAAATGAAGTAAACAGCCACATTTATTCAAGTTGACATAAACTGCAATGATTTATATTTTAGGGAAACATAAAATGCAGCTATTTTTACTGTATATTTAAAGAAAGGTTCAGACAATATAGCATATGAGCAGATATTCTTATAATTTTGCACTTGTAGCTATTGCAAACTTCACTGAATAATAAAGATGAAATATATTTCATGAGTTTATTAATTTTCTCACTTGACAGCAAACAGTAAAAAAAGAGACAGCAAAAGTGGATTCTCTACCTGCTAATACAGCTAAGACTGAATTGAACAATTAGAACTACTTTATAGTTTTAATGGGTATGCTTTGAAATACTTTCCCATAACCAAATACTTTATGTATTAGAAGAAGCTTCTGCTCTAGTGCTCTTTGTTGTAATTCATGTAGCAAAAGCATTATGGCCCAACAGTTTTCTACAGGACCCCCTGGGCACTGCCTGGGGATGAATTACATTTCATATTATCCTTCAGATTTCGCTGCAGAAGTCTGATTATGTGGAAGTAATGTGCTGTCCTCTTTCATTCGTTTGGTGTTCATCTTCCATTAAAGTGACAGTGTCAGCTCTGTTCCCATTAGTCCTACCTCAGAGTAGCATTCTACGCAAACACAGTAGCTTGAAAGTCCATTAAATATAAAGAAAGATTTTAGTGCCTTTCTGCAGATAATGCTTTATGCTGCACAAATTCACTTCTGAAATGACAAATAGCAACCTACATTTGTACTACATAAAAATTCACTTTTGAAATGAGAAACAGCAGCCTACATTGTACTGTTTGAGTTACAGTTTCTGGTCACAGATGAGACTGGTAGTTTGCACAGAAATGTTGCATAAATTAATTGAAGTTGTGTATTAATAAACATTGAAATGGCCAAGACATATGCCTGCAAAGTAACTGCAGAAATTGTATGGATGGATTATTATTCAAACAGTACATGATTCTTAATTGTATTGCCTGATAATATGAACTTATAAAGTCACAATACCTTCTTAAGAATAACTTTTATATTTTTACATATCAAGTCTTAGTGATTTGCATGCTATTCTGTAGAAATGTTTAGCATTAAATGTTTATTTAGCTAAAGAAAACAATATTACCTGTTCATAAAAGCAGAAACAAATGTATAGATTATATATTTTTTTGCCTTAAGTAGCTGATCAACTTTTTTAACTAGTGCTTACATTTTTGAAATGCTAGAAGAAAATATTTGCTTATTGCTATATGCGTTTAAGATTTACATTTTTATGCCATCTGATATGCTAGCCAATAATGTTGCAAATGTCATGTGCCATGTGTTTTCAAGTATCTCATTTCACCAAGCAGAAACTCAGAGCCTTATAATTTTAATAATGAGAATGTTGCTAATAGACCCTGCCAATGAGTTCACATTATACTTGAAGACTACCTTTCAATGGTTCATTAATGTGTTTAATCACTGAAAAGTGGAAATGCATATCTCTGCCTTAGCTCTGTTCAGCCTGTGTGAGACATTCTGTGAAATCTTAAAACAGGTTTAAAATTTCTAATTAAGCAAAGCAAAAAGAGAAAGTTGGAAAATTAAATTAGAAAGTTTTTCCTTAATTTAAACTACAAAATAATAATAATAATAATCATCATCATCATCATCATCTTCTTTCAGCTGTTCCCATTAGGGGTCACCACAGCAGATCACCTGTTTCCATTTCTTCCTGTCCTCTGCATCTTGCTCTGTCACACCAACCACCTGCATGTCCTCTCTCACCACATCAATAAACCTTATCTTAGGCCTTCCTCTTTTCCTGTTACCTGCTAGCTTCATCCTTAGCATCTTTTTTCCCAATATACTCAGCATCCCTCCTCAGCACATGTCCAAACCAACGTAATCGTGCCTCTCTGGCTTTGTCTCCAAACCTTCCAACCTGGGCTGACCCTCTAATATACTTATTCCTAATCCTGTCCACCCTCGTCTCACCCAGTGCAAATCTTAACATCTTTAATTCTGCTACATCCAGCTCAAACTCCTGCCTTTTTGTCAATGCCACTGCCTCCAACCCATATAACATAGCTGGTCTCACTACACTCTTGTAGACCTTCCCTTTCACTCTTACAGGTACTCGTCTGTCACAAATCATTCCTGACACTCTTCTCCACCCACTCCATCCTGCCTGTACTCTCTTCTTCACCTCTCTTCCACACTCACCGTTACTCTGAACTATTGACCCCAAGTATTTAAACTCATCCACCTTCTCCACCTCTACTCCTTGCATCCTCACAATTCCTCTATCCTCCCTCTCATTCACATGCATATATTCTGTCTTAGTCCTGCTGACCTTCATTCCTCTTCTCTCTAGAGCACATCTCCATCTCAACAGGGTCTCCTCCACCTGTTCCCTACTCTCACTACAGATCACAATGGCATCTGCAAACATCATAGTCCACTGGGACTCCTGTCTGATCTCGTCTGTCAACCTGTCCATCACCATTGCAAATAAGAAAGGGGTCAAAGCTGATCCTTGATGTAGCCCCACCTCCGCCTTAAATGCATCCATCACTCCCACCGCAGACCTCACCGCTGTCACACTACCCTCGTACATATCCTGTACCACTCTTACATACTTTTCTGACACTCCTGACTTCCTCATACAATACCACAACTCCTCTCTAGGCACCCTGTCATATGCTTTCTCTAAGTCTACAAAAACACAATGCAACTCCTTCTGACATTCTCTGTACTTCTCCATCAACACTCTCAGTGCAAAGATCGCATCTGTAGTGCTCTTTCCTGGCATGAAACCATACTGCTGATCACTAATCATCACCTCCCCTCTTAACCTTGCTTCCACTACTCTTTCCCATAACTTCATGCTGTGACTGATCAATTGTATCGCTCTGTAGTTACTACAGCTCTGCACATCACCCTTATTCTTAAAAATCAGTACCAAAACACTTTTTCTCCATTCCTCAGGCATCCTCTCACTTTCCAAGATTTCATTAAACAATCTGGTTAAAAACTCCACTGCCATTTCACCTAAACACCTCCATGCTTCCACAAGTATGTCATTTGGGCCAACAGCCATTCCATTCTTCATTCTCTTCATAGCTATCCTTACTTCCTCCTTGCTAATCCATTGTACTTCATGATTTACTATCCCTACATCATCCAAACTTCTCTCCCTCTCATTCCCTTCATTCATCAACCCTTCAACGTACTCTTTCCATCTCCTCAACACACTCTCCTCGCTTGTGAGTATGTTTCCCTCATTATCCTTTATCACCTTTACCTGCTGCACAACTTTCCTAGCTCGGTCCCTCTGTCTAGCCAATCGGTACAGGTCCTTTTTTCCCTCCTTAGTGTCCAACCTTTCATACAACTCTTCATATGCCTTATCCTTAGCCTTCGTCACCTCTCTCTTTGCCATGCACCTCATCTCCTTATACTCCTGACTACTTTCTTCATCTCTCTGACAATTCCACTTCTTCTTTGCCAAACTCTTTCTCTGTATACTCTCCTGTACTTCTTCATTCCACCACCATGTCTCCTTGTCGTCCTTCCTCTGTCCAGATGTGATACCAAGCACCTTTCTAGCCATCTCCCTTACTAGCTCTGCTGTAGATACCCAGCTATTTGGTAACTCTTCACTGCCACCCAGTGCCTGCCTTAACTCATCCCTGAACTCCACCTCACAATTACCCTTTTTCAATTTCCACCACTTGATCCTTGGTGCTGTCCTCACACTCCTCCTCCTCTTCTTGATAACCAACGTCATCCTACAAACCACTATCCTATGCTGCCTATTTCTCCAGTCACCACTTTACAGTCTCCAATCTCCTTCAAACTGGCCCTCCTACATAAGATATAATGCACCTGTGTGCATCTTCCTCTACTCTTGTATGTCACCCTATGCTCCTCCCTCTTGTTAAAATACGTATTCACCACAGCCATGTCCATCCTTTTCACAAAATCCACTACCATCTGACCTTCTGCATTCCTTTAACACCATACCTACCCATCACTTCCTCATCCCCTCTGTTCCCTTCACCAACATGCCCATTGAAATCTGCTCCAATCACCACTCTCTCACCCTTGGGTACAGTCATCACCACTTCATCCAATTCACTCCAAAATCTTTCTTTCTCATCCATTGCACACCCAACTTGTTGAGCATACACACTAACAACATTTATCATTACAACATCAATTTCCAGCTTCATAAACATCACTCTATCTGACACTCTTTTCACCTCCAAAACACTCTCAGCATACTGTTCCTTCAGAATAACTCCTACGCCATTTCTCCTCCCATCCACACCATGATAAAACAATTTGAACCCACCTCCGATACACCTAGCCTTACTCCCCTTCCATCCGGTCTCTTGCACACACAATATACCAACCTTCCTTCTGTCCATCATATCAGCTAGCTCTCTCCCTATACCAGTCATACTGCCAACATTCAAAGTTCTGACCCTCACTACCACAGTCCTAGTCTTTCTCCTCTCCTCCTGCCTTCGACCATGTCTTCCACCTCTTCTCCTCCTTCGGCCAACAGTAGCCCAATTTCCACCAGCACCCTGTAGGCTAACAGTGCTGGTGGCGGTCGTAGTTAACCCGGGCCTCGACCGATCCAGTATAAAAATATTTCTTGGTGACTGCATGAAATGTTTTGGTGAAGTTTTATGCCAGATGCCCTTCCTGATGCAACCCTCCCCATTTATCCGGGCTTGGGACCGGCACAAAGAAATGCACTGGCTTGTGCATCCCCAGTGGCTGGGTTAATAATAATAATAATAATAATAATAATAATAATAATAATAATAATAATAATAATAATTTTATAGCCCATGATTTTGAAATCAGAAATATCAGACTTTTCTTTTTTAGTAGGTCCATGTCAGAATTAAAGTTTATTTGATAAAAAAAAAATCAACTACTAACTAATGTCTTTCGGCTTTTCCCAGTTAGGGGTCGCCACAGCGGTCAGCTAATTGGCAGTAGATTTTACCGGTGCTGAGGTGCCAGCCCGCCACCCAACCTTCAAAGAAGGCACACCCATTCACGCATGCACCTACTTGCATGTCTTAAACATCACTCACCATGGGGAGGACATGCAGACTCCACACAGAAGGCACTCCAGCTGAGAACCGAACCGGAGAACCTCTTGCTGTGAGGCGACAACACTAACCGCTGCACCACCGTGGTGGTAAATCAACTACATTTTTCAATAAACATTTGGAGAGATTTCTCAGAAAAACTTGTTTCCAGATGTCTATATATATATATATATATATATATATGTATATGTATTTATATATATATATGTATGTATATATATATATATATATATATATATATATATATATATATGTGTGTGTATTTATATATATATATATGTGTGTATTTTTATATATATATATATATATATATATATATATATATATATATATTCTAGAAATGCATTCAATCTCATAAACATGCTATGGATATTATTTCTACACATTTAAATGAACTGTTTTATTTGACATATCTTTTAATGATGCTAACTAGCAAAACATAATTACTTAAGTATTTAAAAAGGAGAGTGGCTCTGATGCTTTAAACATTTACTGAAAGCAGAGGGATATGATTGAATTCCCTCCTAGTGTGTTAATGATCAAACTATTGGATTAAGTTTGCCTAATAATGCTTTGTATTTAACAAGAAACACGCATCAGGAAATTAGACAGACTGCTCATGAGAATACCCGTGTCCCAAATCTGTATACACGAGATTTGTGGAATAATTGGAAAGGATGTTTTATTGATCTTGGCAACTATGCATACCAGATTTTGTCTATTTTCCATCCGCAGTATATTATTCTCATTTGAGTTTGTTCTTCAGGAATTGTTTTTGTCTCTCCTAAGCACATTACAAGTAAACAGTTTAATGTCATTAGTCTCTACATTTCTTATAGACTAATAATGTAACTTGTTGCTTTTTTACAGATATACATAAAGGATAGTCATGCATATTGATGACATCTGTGATATAACTGTCAGTTTTGACTACAGAATGGAATATTTTAACGGCATACAATAAAAGTAAAAATAACAGAACAACAATGCATGTGCTTTGTGAAAAGATTTATCATTGTAAATACAACACGTTGTAAGGTAAAATGAGCAAAGTGGCAAAATGAGTTGCATACTGTTTCAGTTACAAACTATTATTTTTAAGCTTTATCATGTGTTTTAAATGTAAGAAACAACACATTATTTCTGTAGAGGATTCCTTGTAATCACTTAGTTAAATATAATACATAAAGAACATTTGGTAAAAGGAAAAACAAATAGGAAGCATAAAAAATGACTATAGTTAGTATAAAACCATCCCATGTTTACTCAGTCACAAGCATTTATAGCACTGATACTATAACAGAAGTAATTTGAATGTGCACATATGCATTTCCATTCATGCTATGAACAACAAACATTTTCATTATATAATGTAGAAAATGTATACACAGGAGCAAAAAAGGTGAAGGCATCAGAGTACATGTTCTCAAGTACTTTAACTTTTGACAATTAAATGTGGAGAATAAGACAGATCTGATGATCTCTGAATTTAATGAATTTATTTTTTAGCATTTGGGTCCAAAGAAGAAAACAATGTGTAGCAGTGAAGCAGCCATGCAGCAGTCGAACCATAAAACAGCTTCTATTGTAACAAAATGGTAAGCACTTTTGCTAATAGCTTCTTCACACCAACAAAAGACCCACCTTAAAAACTTCATTTAAATACAACATTCAACCAATCAAATCTTAGAGGCAATTAGTATAAGCATCTCCTTAAAAATGAAGCTTCCTACAGCCCTCCATATAAAGTACCCTAACATAAAAACCTATAAAAATGTATATATAGTAAAGCTATGAATATATATATATATATATATATATATATATATATATATATATATATATATCTAAGAAATTTCTTTAAAAATCTTTTTATAAATGTATATACTTATAAAGATGCATTAATAAATGGCTATTTGTCTTGATTTTAGGCTATGTCTCAGAGATGCTTTCTCATTGAGACCAAGACCCTTGTCAGCTCTAAGTCTTAAAATCCAGTTCACCTCTTTACTTTCTGTGAAATTCCTAACATACCATTCTGTTAAGGTAGGAACATTCACATCTATGACCATAAATTTAAAAATGTGTGAATCACCATAAGAAATTACATGTTTAGAGAGTGCACTAATACCAGAGTGTGTTCTAATACTATAGAGGTGCTCACGAATTATGTCTTTGAGGGGTTTGTCCATTTTTCCTACATAAAATGAACAACACAGGTCACAAATCGCTATATAAACCACATGTGATGTCTGACGTGGCTGTCACAGTAAACCTAAATTCCTGACCTGTGTCTGGATGTATAAAATAGCCAGTTGAGTTAATATATGAGAAAAAAATTACAGCTACCACATGCATGAGTAGAGGCATTGATAGATGACAAGGGTTCACTTCTGTTCCTAGGGAAACACAGCAACTTTTAGATTTCGTTTGTTCTTAAAGCTGAACTTAGATACCTCACCCACTATGTCCTTAATCATGGGATCAGTCATCAAAACACCAAAACAAGCACCCACTGTAGTAACCAAAGCACCACGGTAGCCAACAACTAACTTCCTCCACTCTAGTCATCAGAACACCCCAGTTTTTCTTTATAATATCTGATATTGCTTTATCATCACAAGTGTAACACATGGGGATTTTTATTTCATTATATTCATTACTTACTTTAGTTCCCACATCTATATTCAATACTTCAGCATAATATGGACGTGCTCTACTTTCCCTTAGTTCACTTATATCTACCATTTCCTTTCGAAGTTCATTTTCTGTGTAACCCCTCTTTTTAAATTTCTCTTCCAAGTCAGCTAATTCAGTATGGAAGCCGCCTTCTGAGGCGTTCAACCTTGAAACTCTCATACCTTGCCCTCTAATAACATTTTTAATTATATACTGGGGATGCATACTTGATCTATAAAGCAAAGTATTCCTGTAGCAACTTTTTCTATAAACTCCAGTATTAACTAACCCATTACTTAAATGTTCTACATACACATCCAGGTAAACAATCTTATTAGCCGAGTATGCCAGTGTAAATTTAAGATATTCAGTAACTCCATTTAACTTTTGAAGGACAGATTCTAGCTCCCCTTAGTCACCTGTCCATATCAAAAAGAGGTCGTCTGTGAAACAATGATAAAATAATATATGTTTCCTATAAAATTCCATGGGGGAAAGTGTGTTAACCTCCCAAATAGGAACATATTGGCGTAGCTATTGGCACACTAGGTGCCCATAGCTATGCCATGTTTTTGTAAGTATATATTCTTATCAAACAAAAACACGTTGTTTTCCAAGACTACCTCTAGGAACAGGCAAATCAGTTCTATGCATGTTTCACTATACCTAGTGAGGTATTCCTGGATAGGCGCTACCCCAGTAGTGTTCAGTATGATAGTAAAAAGAGACTGAACATCAAGGGTTACAAAATAAAATTCTAAGTCAGAGGATATGGAACTTTTAAAAGTATATTGATCCATCAAAATTGTTTTGTATCTCTCAGGACATACTCATTCTTATCCAAGACTGGCCTAAGATGACTCTCTACATATATGGAGAGTGGTTTTGTAGATCAGCCTCTACCAGAGACAGTAGATGTCACTGGTGGATTTAGGCCATTTTTATATATCTTAGGCTGCCCCTGTATTATAGGTATAAGGGGATATTCACACATTAGGAAATTATATAATTCTGGTGACACTTGCCTGCTCTATAACAAATCTTCTAGCATGTTCCTAATGCTGTTCTCAAGCAAATGAACATGATTAATATCAATCACTGTGTAGAATTTCTCATCACTCAGCATATTTAACATAGAGTGGAAATAATGGTCCCTGTCCATAATAACCATAGGACCACCTTTGTCAGCTGGTCGAATCACTATACTTTCATCTTCACGTAAACATTTAAGTACACGTCAGTCCTTATATTTAAGATTGTATCTCACATTTCTATGTACATTCATAACCCTTCTATCTCCATAATATTTATAAAGATCATCCTCCACCAATTTATTAAAAGTCTCTATCAGAGGATGGGCATTCAGTATATATAAACTGGGTTTTCTAAAACTTATTACATTATTAACATTAGAATTGTTACCAAACTGGAGTTTCAGCATTACATTTCTACTAAACATTCTAAGATCTAAAGCAGTATCAGAAATGTCACTGTTAGTAGTAGGAATAAAGGTTAAACCTTTATTCAACACAGATATTTCATCAACTGTCAGGCTTCGATGAGAGATGTCCCAGAGTAATCAGTCCCCAGATTGGTCCACATTTTTTTGACTCACACACTTAAATTTATGGTCATTGATGTGACTGTTCCTACCGTAAGAGAAGGGGATGTTAAGAATTTCACAGAAAGTAAAGAGGTGAACTGGATTTTAAGACTTGTAGCTGATAAGGGTCTTCGTCTCAATGAGAAAGCATCTCTGAGACCTAGCGATTTGATTGGTTGAATGTTGTATTTAAATGAAGTTTTTAAGGTGGGTCTTTTGCTGGTCTAAAGAAGCTATTAACAAAAGTGCTTACCATTTTGTTACAATAAAAGCTGTTTTATGGTTCAACTGCTGCCTGGCTGCTTCACTGCTACACTTATTGTTTTTTTCTTTGGGCTCATTTATTTTAGCCGTGCTGCATTTATTCTGAAGGCTGCTATCGTTGGTATTATTTTTTAACATTTGTTTACCAGGACAGTCTGACTAGGTGCAAGGCCATTTTCAGCAGTGGCTTGGGGAGAAAATGTTCATACAAAATACATCCATTAAGTTTACAAATAGTTACAGTTAGAAATAGGAGTACACGACTAATAAATGCAAAACATCCCACTGTTGGATAATGGTCAGAAGACAAAAGGTTATACCAATGACTAGGTAGTCCTAATGTTTAAACCCAAAAGTGAAAATAAATAAAATACCTTTATCCCTCTCATCCTCTTAGCACAAGAAATCTGGACAAAGGCAAACATTATTGGGGGTTGGTAATGGCCCAAAACCAGGGACAGATTTTAAATATTGCTCTTACAAACTTAGAAAGTTGCTAGAATAATAAATTTTGCATTGGCATGCATTTTTGAGGAATATGAAGCCTGAAACTTAAATGTCTGTCATTATTGACTGACTTCAAGCCTATATATGTCATGTGCATTGTACATGTTATAGATATGGCTACAGGCCTTTAATCATTCAGCAACAAGACGTGTGATGGCATATAGAATAACTACAGTACTGTATACATTATCAGTGGTTTCTAAGTTTAGGCCTATATATACTATTCATAGATGAGTGATTTGACTGCTATAGGTGAGGTAAAAGGAATGATAACAAGCTAATAAAATAAAATGCTTACAGTTTTCTTAGATGGAGTCTCTCCCCGGGATTCAAGAAGCTCGGTGATATGACGGTTTTAGCCTTGTGCCGAGCATTCTCACTACAGATGGCAAAGCAGCGCCATATGAATATGTATGTGGTTACGCTGACACACCCTCGACGTGCACACAAAACTTGTTCGAGTGCAGGGGGTGTGTACAAGTGCTCTACGGAAGTGTAAACATGCACTGACACTTGCAAAACCTCCTATGCCTACTAGTAAAGCCTGCCCCTAATAGTAAGTCAGTGTCTGTGGATACCGAAATGTATGCAAAGCATACAAGAGTGTCCACGAACAGTGAAATAAAATCGAAGTACTAACCATACAAGCACGTAGTGGAATGTAGAGCCCTGTCCCTAGAACTGTCACAATTAGATTCCCTGTCCCCGTGTCACTATTATACATTCGAATTGCAGCAATAGCGAATGTGTAAGCAAAGCGCAGAGTGTCTGCACATCACCGCCTTCCACCGAGCGTAACTTACACATCATATTCATTCAAATGGAGAAAAACATGCAGAATCAATACAAGTGTCAATAGTGTAGTGTTTAGAGCATCCGCCTATCAAACAGGCAGTCACAGTTCGAGCCCAACAATAGCACATATCATTTTCCATGTGGAATGAATGTCATTTTGCTGTAAAACTGACATAAGAGTATTGCATGAGATATTCAACTTAAATATAATTCAAGCAAAGTGGCACTGTCATAATGAATAAGGTACTAGTAAGCAGGTGTAAGCACAAATAAGCAGCAGTAAACACATATAAGTACCAGTAAACAGGTCTGAGTGCACTTGCGTGGGTCTAAGCAGTGCCCAGCATAGGAAATGTATATAAGTATATACAGATATATATAACATATATATATATATATATATATATATATATATATATATATATATATATATATATATATATACATATATCTATATATATATATATATATATATATATATATATATATATATATATGAAGAAAGAACGACGTGACAATAAAGCATACAAAAGGAATGAGAAGGGAATCAACAGCAACCCCAGTATTATATAGTGCTGTCAGCATGTCATATCAAGCTGGGCAGGAGTGAGCAAAGCACTGCTACTCACACCACAGGCAGGATATTACCAGTGGGAGTAACATTGTTGATCTGCTAAGTCTACTTTACACACAGTGGGTAGTCCCTGGTGGGACTACCCAAAAATTGATAGACAATTTGGCCTTCCGATCATCACACAAGCAAGGGCAGGTATGTTTAACGACTAAATGGTGGGAGAGCCTGAGAATACATGGGTTGGGACAACATACTTGTAGGGCACCTAACGCTCTGGAGATAGCAATGTGTGGAGGTGTGTTATGGCTGCGATAACAAGTAGACAACGGATGGTATGTGTGCATTTTGAACACGTGTGGGGTGGAGGAACTATAGGTATGCAATTATGGAATCAGGCGTGCCAGGGTTGGATGGGCTGGTTCTAAATGGACCACCCCATGGAGGTCAGTGAGTTTGTTACAGGTATATATGCATACACCACATGCAGACATCAATATGTAAGAAGTACATTCTCTGTAACACATTCATTCCATTTGCAGACATAAATAACATGAATGCACCCTTACAAACCTCGAGAGTAGATAGAATAATAGGTTGTGCAGAAGAGGGACAGGACAAAAGTGCTAAAATGCAGAAATGTGTACAATGTCCGAAGTCAGTGCTGTGCTGTAAATAATCAAATGTGAGGACTTCCCCACACATAGAATCATTCCTGTGATCTGCCTGCTATGGCAATGCCAATTACTAAACCGGTCTATTTGTAAAAGAAATACGCTGAACACGTACATAATTAGGCTCTCATGTGTAACTTGTGCATTACCGTATAGTCATACATATTAATTTATTGTAGTGTCATGTAAGGATGTAATGAAGTATAGAGTCTAATCTTGACATAAACACATGTGTGTCCCATGTGGGACAACCCAAAAGTTGCAAATAGTATTCTTTTGGTCGCTCACGTCACCAATGTTTGTGGACTAAATGTTTGGGAGTTCTGAGGATACATGGAGTGAGTCAACCGATGGAGTGGGTCTGTAGGAGTAGGGAGTGGCCAATGTTTAGTGGTGTGGATACACCGCAAATCTGACTGGAGAATGGATGACAGCAGTGTTAGGGAGGCGTTGGGGTGTGTGTTTGGGGAACCAGGAGCCATGGGTATACAGATATATATGCAAATGAAGCGGCACAGCAATAGTGTATTGGATAGAGCAACCCCCTAACAAATAGACATTCCCGTACCGAATCCCACTGTATCACATACCATTTACCATCTGTAATCCATACATGAACATATAGCGACATCTGTCCGCTGTATAACCCACAAATTATCAATTAAAATTTAACTGGAGTGTAGTGTCAGTGACATAATGAATAAGGCACTAGTAAGCAGGTCAAGCATATATAAACACCAGTAAGCATGTGTAAGTGCGTTTGCGTGGGGTATGTATTGCTTTACAGACACACACACACACACACACACACACACACATATATATATATATATATATATATATATATATATATATATGTGTGTGTGTGTGTGTGTGTGTGTGCATAGATATACACAGATATACAGCTATGATAGGAAACAGCACACAAGAATGACATATGTTCACAGGCTATGCCAATGGAAGTGAGGAGCTCAAGCAAGAAACATGAAACACGTAGCATGACCTTCCACCCCCCCCCAGCCGGACACGGGAAATATACACACAAACAATGTAAAGAGTCCACTGCTCCCCAGACCACAGGCAGGATACAACTGTGGGGGGTACACAGTGCACCCGTGAGTTCTAATCTTGAAACACAGACTGGACCGTCCCTTGCGGGACACCCCAAAAATTGCCAAGACCAAAAGAAGGTGACAGACTGGCCATTCTGGCTGGGGTGTATACATACTCGGAATACAAGGGTGAGAAACACTTATGACCCATGGGCCGAGACAGTTGTATGAAATGGGCCCCATGAAGTGGAGAGTGGGCAGCGTGTAGTGGTGTGTGCAGAACAGACTAGGACCCAGAGTAAGGATGGGTGCTGTTGAGGAGGTGCGGGTGGGGGAACTATGGGTAGCTACTTATGGGTGTAGGTGTGCAGGTGTTGGCTGATGTGGGCCTATATGGACAACCCTAGGGATGTAAGCGAATGTGTTCATTGGGCAGAGGCATCGCCCAACGAGCAGCCAGACCCACTACGATTCCCACTGCAGCAAAGTGTAATCTATATGGCAAGGAATGGAATAACCAGATGTATACGTATATATGTAGATGTTTGTGTGTGTATCTCTACCCATAGTGACATAAAGATAAGCCTCTCCCTCTCCATAGTACAAATGTATACATACAGAGACAGAATACAGATACATACCCACATATAAATATATACATATGCAGACACCCATAGACCCATATGTTGTGATATATATATATATATATATATATATATATATATATATATATATATAGATCATAGACAGCAAAATATAAATATACATGTATGCATACATATAGATATATCTGTATATAGTAATGTAAATAGATATATATATGTGTCCTTAAATATACACATGTATATAGCTAGGATATAATACAGCAGTTACGAGTACATATGTTCACAGGCTGTGCATATGGGGGTAAGGGGTCCAATAAACAAACATGTAACACGTAGCATCAACCCCCCCCACCCTCCCAGCTAGGCTGGTGAGACATACAGACACACAATAAATGTAAACACACCACTGCTTCCCAAACCACTGGCATTATACTACCAGTGGGAGAAATTTGCCAGGTCTAATCTTGAAACATAGACATCAGTGTCCCTTGTGGGACACCGAAAATTAATGATCAGAGGCAGTTCCGGTAATTACTTATCAAACCAGCCTGTAGATGTACACAGACCAGTAGGTTGTGCAAGCCTGATAACCCATGGGTTGACACAATGTACGACATGTGTCCCGACACAGGGAGAGTGGGCAGTGTCTAGTGGTGTGTTTATACCCCACCTTCACCCACAGTAAGGATGAGTGCTGTAGAGGAGTGGCAGGTGGGGGAACTATGGGTATGCAATTATGGGCCTACGCGTGCAGGTGTTGGCTGGTGTAGTCATATTAGGACCGCCCCAGGGATGTAAGTAATATTCCAAAATGGGCATAGCTGACGCCTATCAACCCCTAAGAGCACATACACTGGACAGGACATAAACCATTGGGGGAACAAATAAGGACCATACCTCTGAACTGTCCCCGATTTCCAGGGACGTCCAAGATTTAAACTCAGTTTCTAACTCTGCCCCACTTAATCCCTCCTAAAACTAGTGACATTTGGAGGAAAGGTGGTGAATTACACATAATGAATAACAACAACAATTAAGAGTTATAAACATCATTTACCTCAGACAGTGTGTATGAATTTATATGCTCTGAGTCTGTCAATGTGTCAGGTTAATAGCACCAATAACTTAAATGTGTCCCTGATGTTGTTATGCCATGTCCCTAATTCAGTTCATATATTTCCCCAGTCGTATGAGAGGTCTGATCAGGACAGAAGGCACATATTCCACTGACAACCTTAGAAAGATGATAGAATATTAGGTTTGCAGTAGCATGACTCGGCTGAAGGATGTGGGTTCCAAAACCAATTACTTGTTTGAATTGAAGAGTGTCAGTTCCCATGTATTAGCCAGATGGGTGCAGATTGTAAGAGGAACACATCAATAATATGAATCAAACTCTGGGCAGGCCGTGGATTCCATACAGTCTAATAGCATGCTGTTGCCTAATGAGCAGCCATTCCTGATACTGTAGGCATGAAATCCGATGTAATAGGCATCACAAGGTAATATCGTAGTCCTCACTCCCACGCAGGGACGTGAGTGTCGGTTGCAAACACCAAATGCAGTGCATTTGCAAGTGCAGGAGCAAGTGGGTGTAAGCCTGTTATGTGAGTATTACACTGGTAAAGCAATGTAGAGACTGAGTGTAAGAAACTGTAACCAGAGTTTAGCATTGCTTAGCACCACGCAAACCTATGCAACCCACTCACAGCTGCTTCAATGTGCCTTAATCACACTGTATCCAATGGCCTTGTTCTGCCCAGAAACAAAATAAATGGCCTCTGCAAGGCTCGAAACCAGGACCCTGCACACACAGCTCTTGTGATTGACCACTAAGCCATGGCAGATATACAGACATTGGACCTTATCACAAACATATCATCCAGCGCAGTCATTCAACAGTATAGGAAATGCATTCCATCCTGTAGATGTATGTGTGAGTGTTTATGTCCAGCATATAGATACATACATATACATGGATATATCTGGAATATCCCATGTGATAACAAAGCATTACAAAGGAATGAAAAGGGAAACACCAGCAACGCCTGTATTATGTAGTGGTGTCGTCCTATGTAATATCAAGACTCCCTCAGACAGACATGTGTCAGTCATAAATGCAAACATTTGCACATTGACCATATACATCACTCTGTGCATGTTATTTACATTAACACAACAGTTCCTGTCCAATCATTATGTGAGAACTCTTGTAAGGTGCTGTGTGCGACATCATCATCATGATAAAGGTAAATGGGGTAACCATAGAGGGACTGTTAGTGTTGTGTGTACAATGGGGTTGTCCACATCACGTGTACCTGGAATAATTAGGAGTCATGTGCATACTAGGATCATGTGCCTGAGAGACAGAGGTGAGGACAACTGGATTATGCTGTGATGTATATGAAAAAGGTTACATGTGTCCAGTGGACACGTGTGTGAAATAGACAGCTATGTATGGGGCAAATGTTGTTCTAGGAACTGATTGGCCTTTTGTTTCCGTAGGGTGAGAGTGGGATGTGGAGGAAGGAGAGTAGGTATGCTCGTGGAGGATAGGTAGGGTAGGATGACAGACAGCATACAGGGTCGGTATATGACACATGTGGGGGGATACACCTCGGATGGGGAGGGGTGTTCGGCATTCACAATCCCATGAGCTCCCAGATGGAAACAGTGGGATGGAGGTCCCCAGCCATGGGCAGCCACCACTGCACCAAAAAAGGGGGCTGTCTAGGAGGGGCAGCTTCACCCTGTAAATGTGATGCTCTGCCCTTGAGCTGGCGTATCTGGCCTTGAAACCCCTTATTCAGCCCCCTACACACCATGTCCGGGACTGTACAACAACAGACATGCCCCTTTCTGGACCTGCTCCCAGGGGGGACAAGCCCCATCCTCAGTGTTGGTACCACCAGAAGGCGGTGCAGAGCCAACAGAGGTGGAGGTCCAAGGCTGGGCCCCAGATGTACTGGTGCCCGGTGCCATGGGCAACTGAAGTGGGACAGGAGATTCTGTCGGGACCTCCAAACCCATACAGCCTATGGTGTTGCATTTTAAACACAGATATGGCTTAGTAATAGTCAACAGCATTCAGGATTACTTACAACAGCATGCATAGATATGACCATCATCCCAACACAACAGATGGTATACATTTGCAGAGAGAGCACAACACATGCATATATACTGCATGACATCTGTACAACGTTTAGAAGACTTGTGACTACAGCTATGAATAGCGGCTCATTATTTGCATGTCACTGAGAACCCCAGACAGTGTCTGTCATACCACTTTTTCATGTGACATATATCCAGTCAGGGATATGCTGGCAGTAACACATCACTATCACCATGTACTGGCTGCAGTCCTCACACTATGCTTCTGCTGTTCACAGATGTGTGTGAGTAACACAGGAAACAAATGGTTCCACACGCTGACCAGTTCACAGATGGCCCTACAGATAGGGGTCTCTCACAAACAGAGCACTGTCTTGTCAGTTTTAAAACATGCAGAATAGCCATTACCACACACACACCTTGTTAAACAGGCAGTTGTCTCAATGTAGCATAGGTACACTTACATGCTGTAGTCATGCCTGGCACATCACCCTCGTGTCTGTAGGCTACTTCCTACTGTGTATGTTGTTTGGGGTACATCCAGATATCATCTGTGATGCTGTTTACCAAACACCAGATCCAGGTACCACTCACAGCGACTGTCATGGGCAAACATCAACATGATGTTCCTAGATATTGTACTGTGTTTTTCATGCGAATGGCTATGGGAACATCATCACAGCTGTTCCACATGCAATCAGCTAGAGGAGGACTGCAATAGGTGCAGAGGCCATCACCTGAACATGACCATCACTTACAATACACAAGCTGCGGCTGAGCAGGTGTACACCTCCACATCCACCAGACAGTGTGTGGAAGGTACAGACAAAGGCAAAGTACATCAGAGAAGGGCTTGGAGACTAAACCCTAAGCATCGTCTGTCACACATCTACAAGTACAGGGGTTCAAACCCCTGCCTGACTAGTCATTACTATTACAAGTACATGCAGTTACTCCATGTGCCACAAAGCTGACATGTTGGTGTGCTTTAAGAACATATATGTGTGTTGGTGTGCGACACCTGCAACAGAGATATAGTAGACATACATTAGGTGTAGCACGCATGGCTGTCCACATGAACGGATGTCATTGTCAATACAACCACACTCTCTAATGGACTCACATTGACACTCTTTGCCAAGCCCACAAATACACTCCCAAACCACTTAGTTTGCCACACTGCAGTAATGCACAGGTACTACATGCACCACAGGGGATATCCGGATTTTCTATGAGCTAGGGCATGTGAACGTGTTTGACATCTGTCGGTATGCCAATGGGAGTTATACTGGGAGTGACTGTGGTTGGGAGCATCATACCCCACACGCAGACACAATGTGCCAGTACTGACATGCATGTGTGCATTGCTTCATGGGTGTGTATTAGTTGGTTGTGCAAGATGGCTGTACAAGGTTGGGTGAGGGGTAATCCTTGGCATCATGCCACCCAAAAATGGTGTGCAGTGTGGTACAGGGGTGTAGTGTCTGCAATGTCCCACACAGATGGGTATTGTATGAACTGTCCTGACATCCTGGTTACCATTGTGTATGGCCATAGCTTTGCAATGCATGCCATGTATGTGTTTGATAGTCCTTGACATGGACATTGCCTGGGATGTGCATATCCCACAATAATGTACGGTGACATGTACAGGTGTACCTGGTTTGGCTGGCACATGTTGTGTACACAGACTGTTATCCTCCAATATGCCACTACTGGCCTGGTGTGGCAGAACCTACTTATAGTCAACATGTTGACCCTGCACCTGCATTGATAGCATGATACAGGTATTCCCTGGTGTCAGTGGCATTGGTCCATATCGGCACATGTATAAGGCATGGTATGGCCTCTGTGGATCACATTTGATGGCACCACATATGCTGCAGGCATCCAGTGGGGAACATAGTGAAGGCACATTGTCCGCAATTATGTGCCTATTGTACTGCTGTGCAGTGTACCATGCCCTCTGCAGCCCACTGCAATCACACCATGCCTACTATCTGTCATCAATGTGCAGGGTACTAGCAACATAGCGGGATAGTCTAGGCAAGTGTGTTTGTGTATGACACATGGGTTCAGGACGTATTCCGGGTAATAGTAGGGTTGCATACTTTGTTCACCAGGACTTTTGCCAGATGTAGGGGTATGGCTTGCCAACACAGTCTCTTGGCTGACTGACATCTGTACTCCTCATGAGGTGGACATTGTGAGATATAAGAGGGACACCATATAGGAAAACTACAAAATCCACTCCCCAACATATCCAGTGGTTAGACACTCACAGCCACCTCCACACAGGCTCTGACAGCCAACCACACACACACACACACACACACACACACACACACACACACACACACACACACACACACACACCATGTCCTGGAATAGAACCCCTACCTAACTAGTGTATCACACTACAGCATTATGCAGTTACAGCACACACTATGGAGATTTCTGGGTTACAGCAGTCCCAGAGGTGTATGTCTAGGTGGGTGACATCAGCAGGATTGCCAAAGGTGGTCATGTGAATTGTAAAGCGTGTGCATGCTCTAAAAAGCATAGTTCCTGTCACAGGCAGACAGACAGACACACACACACACACACACACACACACACACACACACACACACACACACACACTTGGTCTTTCTTGGAATAGAACCTCTACTTAACTAAGTTATCACACTACAGCAATATGCAGTCACAGCACGCGCTACAGTGAATATTGGGTTACAGCAGTCCCAGAGGTGAATTTGTAGGTGGGTGACATCAGCAGGATTGCCAAAGAAGGGCATTCCAAGTGTACTGTGGGTTGTACATGTCTGTTACCTGCGTATACCCACTGCTTACTGTCACGAAAACACAATTACACCTGCTTAAAAGTGTCTTATGCAGTCCTAGTTGACAGTATCAACAAGGGTTGCAGGTTTCAAACCCTGGACCATGCACACTGAGGTCACTGGACATAACACTAAGCCATCTGGGTTGTACTCTATAATGCACATCTTACTACAGGTATTCCACAGTACTGAAAAACAAAAGGGACAGTCCCTTTTTGGTACATATGTACAGTACCCTTGAATGTACTGTACTGAAACAACAAAGACAAGTCTACATCTGATATATATATATATATATATATATATATATATATATATATATATATATATATATATATATATATATATATATATATAACACACACACACACACACACACACACATATATATATATATATATATATATATATATATATATATATATGTATATGCATATACATAGACACAGCCATAGCCATATATATATATATATATATATATATATATATATATATATATATATATATATATATATATACACATATCTGAACACCCTTTGTGACACAGAAGGGTTCCAAAGGAAATGATGTGTACACAAAACAGAAGCATCTCTTGTGTTATAACATTTAAATCATAAGCAGTTCACCAGAGAAGGGATGGTTGCTGTGTATGTGGAGTTTGGGGTGGGGAATGATGGCTAATGTAATCTACCCTGATTGTATATTAGTAATAAATCCACAAAACACACCTACCTTCCACACATTAATTATTTAATAGAATAAGAATATTTACGTGTTTAACAGTGCTTAATAAGGTTTACGAACGCGCTTTTTAGAAAGGAAGCTCGGAAGAAAGCTTGAGCGCTTAAGCACTACTAAACACTTTGGTTTTAATAAATATTGGCATTAATGTCTTGTAATTAAGGTTACTGGAGTGTATTGTTTTGTTTATTTCTTGTTTGATATATATTGTTTGCTGATCCAACTAGCAAACTTTTGACCCTGGGGATTGTGGAGTTAGGGTGGAGGAATGATGGGTATGGGCCTACATCCCAGTGACCACTTCTGTGTCACTGCACAACAGTGGCACAGGAAAATAACATACCCAACTGTAGTCTTGCTCGACTGTGTATTCTTTACCATTCCTAACTATGTAATACTTTGTAGACACCGGTCACCACAGATGGCTACCATGGTGTGCTAAAAGACATTACACATGTGTATGCCTGGCTACAGGGTAGTCTCACACACAAACACGCACACACTTGCCAGTATTGTGCATACACGTCTTGCCTATGTAAAGGTAACTAGCACAGTGGTATGCAGTTGGGGTATGTGCCACAGAACAGATACACTTACACTTATTGATTCCACGTCTGTGCTTGGTGACATCACAGGACCAATTACTTGCAGTGGGGAGGGGGGAAGAGAGAGGTACAGCGGTTGACAAGGATAAAGGCCAGTGCAAAAGGAGGTATCTCTTTGGAATGAAACCCACTGCCATGACAGGATGCAGACACAAATACACACACACAACCACACTCAGCCTATGCTGACACACACACACTCAGGCATTTGCTGAGACATACACAAACACACTCAGCCATTTCCTGACACACACACTCAGGAATTTGCTGTCACACACACAAACACATGCACACAGTTGCCAGTGGTGGGATCAGAACTCCTGCCTATCTAAGGATCACTATTACAGTGCTACGCAGTTACAAGACATGCCACAGAGATTACACTTCCCAAGGCAGTCAGACTGCCCTTCTACAGTTGAGGACAACAACAGGGAGACTGACAGTCACGAAGTACATAGCTGTAGACCTGTGTGTTTAAAGTAGGTGTCCATTATAACCTGTATGCACAAACAAGACACACCATCCGGAGGTAGGCCTGAGAGGTATAGTTGTAACACAACAGGAACCTGAACTGGAGTTTTGCCATCTGCGGAATGGACAGCTACTATCACTATACAGGGTTACAGTGGGCATGCTCATACAGTTAGTAGCACAGGGCCGTTTGGGATGCACTATGACTACAACTACACAAGGTTATACTGGGCATGCTCATACACTTAGTAACAAAGGGCTTGTTGGATGCACTGACACAAATTACACAAGGTGTCACTGGGTATGCTCATACACTTAGTAGCAGAGGGCTGTTTGGGATGCACTCCGATTCTAACCACTGAAGGCCACATTGTGCATGCTCAAACACTTACATGTACAGAACATGTTGTAATGGACTCCTATTGTAAACACACAGGTGTACATCTTACCTGTCAGTATATATCCACATCATACTGGTTTACTACCTGATATCTGTATGTGGCCTGTAAATGATATATATGTGTCTGTGCTGTGTGATACACATGCATATAGGTACATGAAGTACTGACATATATATGTTACGTATACACATTCATGCATGTGTGGACATGACAGACAATAGGTTATCTGGGTCATACAGGTGGATGCTACCTACAGCATGTGTCACACACCTTGCTGCCCTGAAAGGCATACATTGATAGCAGGTTGTGGACAGTGGCATTATACATGGAACAGTGGCATTTGCAAGCAAAATGTGTGAGCCACCTTGTGTAATGGTACTGAGGTGCAGGTGTCAAGATGACCTCTCCCAGCTATGTTAGTAGTTGTCATTATTAGCAGGACTGCTACCCTAAGTATATCTCACATTGGTCATATACACAAGTGCTGCCACTGTCCATCATCTTACATGGGGCATTTGCTACCAAACACATCAATGCTACACACAGTGATGTCATGGTATGGGTGGCAACTGCTAGACCAAAACAATGAGCCAATGTCCTGCTGTTATTATGAGGTTGTCCAGTGTCTGTCATTCCAGGCTGTCATGACCGAACGACGAGCCTTCAACACAGAGCAAATGCATCCATGTTACATGTGTGTGTGGATAATACCTAGGTCGCATTTACCCATATAGCCGCATTCCAAGGCAGATGTCCTACACACAGAAATAACACCCTGACACCTACATGACAATTGCATTGGATGCTTATGCTAACCCGTGCTAGATGTGTGGCTTTAGTAATCCATTTGCTCAATGTAGAACCTACAATGGGGAATACCGACATCTGTGCAGTGAGGGACACCTGGCTGAAGGCTCTGCAGTGCACAATTGCACTACCACCATATAACTCATATCCAGACATGTGGGCCATAACAGTGGTATGGACCATACCAGGTGGTAGTGTACACATATTCATAAAGGCTACTCACATGTAAAAAACACTACTCTGACATGACGCATCACAGATGAGTCAGGTACAGGTGACAGTGGCAAATGCTGCGTTCTAGGTTGTATCCTCACATACATCCTCCACCTTGTTCCCAGACTACCAACACACATCCATATGTGGTATGACATAGTATGGTAGGCCACCAGATAACCCTCGATTGGTGGACTGTACCTAGGCCTACATCAACTGTGCAAAGTACCCATGTACAGACACAGCTGCATAATGTGGTATGCAATGCAATAATACCACTGTTTTTAACCAGCTCACTTGTACACATACCAGAGTTCTTCGGATGTTGTCAGCATTAACATGGTCGACTGTTGCTGTACACCAGTAAACAACATCCTCATGGTTGTATATGACCTAACCATACCTGCCCTGGATATGTACATCCCACACTCATGCAGCATAAATTACATTACCGTAGCTTTCATTTACCTTTTACATACAGGTGGCTACAGTCATTACACACATGCACATAGCAGATCAAATGCTAACAGTACATAAGGTTTGATATCTATGTTGACAGAGGTAATATCCCCTCTCCACTGGTCACCCATGACACCTATCATATCATACAACACTCCATGTGGCATGTATGTCTTTAGACATGTCCACCTAATGCAATGCCTAAAAACATACCCAAATAATAGGTCCATAGGATCTACACAAAGTCTGCATTGACAGACTCAGGGAAATCCTGCTCTGCACTGTATATTCCTGAGTAGTCACAGGTGATATGCTCATGACATGTACAGCCATGTGTGGCCACAGCTCCTACGTATACCCCATGTCAATAATTGCAAGTCATGCACGCTGTGTGCTGTCTGAACATTAGCATTAGTATCACAATAGTCAGTACATGCTGGGGTGAGATGTTTACAAGCCACAGACCTCGCACATGCTTGAATAAGTGTACTGCTTAGCTCTAACATAGCACATTGCTGGCACTCTTCCAGTACACATGAGGTGTGTGTGGCAAATATAATGTGCTCACTGTTGACCATTACAGTGCCCTGGCTTCACCAAGGCACTGTCAAGTAACAGTTTGTAGGAGCATGACATGGAATAATACTGTGTTTGTCATGCTGTTATGTGCTGTTGTAATATATGTACATTTGGCTACTCAGTGAAAGTGGTGATGTCCTACCAGTACATGAAGAAAACATCCATTATGGTGTAATGCTCGGCTATGTTTCACACATGGCGTGGGGAAGGTTTGGAATATATCCTCTTGACCTGCTAGTGCATGTACTGATGTAGACCGCATATGTGTACATGTATTTCTGTTTGTGTAGATTCCATATGTATGCAGTGTCTGATGTCTGAAGGTGACTGTTGTCTTAGTACATCATACTGTTGCAATACAGCCTCAACATTGCCAACTGTATATGGTGATATGTTCTAAGTACAGTAAGCCGTACATGAGGTATGGACAGATGTTTGGACTTGACTACTAAGGTTTAGTGTAGGTGTTTCATATAGTCTTCAATTGTTTCACATAGGTAAACAGTGTGATGCATTGCAGGTCTGACCAGTGTCCATTACCAGGACCACCATACATTAAGCGTACATGTGTTATGGCAGATAGCATGCAATTAATATGTTCCGTGCATTATCAAGCCTGATAAATAATAACAATCTCACCTGACACAGGCTGCTGTTGCTGCAAAATGCCAGATGTGCGTAAACAGGATTATCTCAGCAGTAAGATCATTATCCACACCTGTGGTAGCTACTGGGTGCAATGTCTATGTTAGTACATAAGCCAGTACATTACACTATACTATAGAGTATGCAGATCTGTGCATACATAGAGTAGCAGACTATAGTATATAGCATGTGTGCATACATGCCTTGCATATGATGTTATATTACATATTGTACAGTAACACATATAACTTTGTGATATATAGTTGTGTTTTATGTGCAGTAGTGATTTACCAGGCAACTCCAGGCTCAGTGGTTGAGAGACACCCACCTCCACAATACCAGCTAAAGCTTGTGGATGGAGGTCTGCAGGTGTCCTCAGGTTGGACAGTCACTCCTCGGTACGTGTGAGTGGGGCTGGGTGAGTGGCCCCCACCTGTTGCACCTTGTTCCCTGGCGATTGCATTAGCATGCTGTTTCGCCTGTGTTATCAGGTCAGTGCAGTGTTGGCGCACCTGTTGATAGGTGCGATTGTGATCACCAACATAATTTACCCACAGGGCATACCACTGCTGTGCATCCTGTGGCACATGGCTGAAGAGCATCGTGTAGTTGTCGAGGAGGTATGGGATGAGGACCTCATCCTCCAAGTGGCTGTACAGTGGCAGTCTGCTACATGGCATACCTGGAAGAAATAACGATGGAGACAGGTCACAGTAACTCACAGAGAAGTGCAGCAGTACAGCTGAACATACATGTGTATCACATTTATTAAGATTACAAATACGTCTTTGTAGATCTACATGACACTAACACTACTGACATGTATAAGTCACACACATTTGACACCTACTGGTGATGTGATGTTTTTGCCATATATGTGTGTATCATGTGACGACATTGCTCATACACCATGTGGATGTTGTCTTGACGTGGACATGTCTGTTTGCCTGTAGTGGTGTCTTTACCTATCAGCACATGCCTGGATGTGTTCACATTAATGCAATCAACCTTAATGCTGTGTTTATGCCACATATATAGTCATACATAGTTGTTAGGGACATGAACTGTGACCCTGCAGACTTGCAAGCTTGTATGTGTTTTGCCATATACATCTACATGGCACTGTACAGCTGTGTAGCATCCTGCCATGTATTACCTGTGTTGCACATGTGTAACACATGTGACAATAGCTAGCCTGATGGTATTTGCAAGGTTGGATATCAACTATAGAATGTATGGTCATAATGATCTAATAGGCTATATGCCCTGGGCCATTTATGAGCCTAGGCAGACAGGTAACCTAGCTTGTAGGCAACAGACAGGTAAGTTGCAGTGGCCAGTTCAAGCAGTGCCACAGAACTGATACACATGGTTACTGATATATTTGGCTTGTGGTCATCACACCATGTCACAGAGAGGGGCAATGTGCAGCTTCGCTGGACACAGATGCATAGCATGGTAAGAGTATGTTAAGTGTATGGGACAGGGATCTGTCAGGCATGTTGTGGTCCTTGTACTAGAAAGGTGGATGTCCATCAGTATGTGTTTATTTGGGATCAGGCTGTGTTAAGTGTAGCATGTCCAACACCTCTGGGTTGGACATGGCTTTATTCAGGGTAGGCTGCATGCAACATAGTGCAGCTAGGGATTGTGAAGGGCAGTGTAGGCCATCTACACATGGGCAGTAACCCTTAAAGGAAATATGTGATCTATTATGGGTCACATGGATGTTGAGTAGAGCTGAGCAGTTATCTCTATATTCCTGGATGGCACCCTGTCATGATTAGAGGTGCCACATATGATTACCTGTCTTTTGTGGTGATGTAACTATCAAAGGGAAGTACTGTCCAGCTGCATCCCATACACACAGTTGCCATTATGTTGACCGCTGCCTAGGTGGTAGTTAATAGGTACAGGGTTTGTAACATAGGGGATGACAATGCAATACTTAGCTGTTAGATTGTGGCCATACATCACACACCAAACATCTGACACTCTAAGGCCCTTTTGTATGTTGAACGCAGCATACAATGAGTCAACTATTTCTCCTAGTTCATAGTCATTTGCAAACATCAATAGGCTGATGCCTTCTGTATTAGTCTATGTGGTATAGATAACAAAGAGGGGGAGTACCAGGAATGACCCCTGTATTACTGTGGCTGGCACTGGTTTGATGTGCATGTATTCATCAGACACATTTTGTAGTGTGGGTTCTGCCAGCGATCCAGTTGCCAACCACTCCTGTGATGTAGGAATATACACCTAGTTTACTAAGTGTAGCTGGAACACAGTATGGGTGATGGTGTCCTTTGACCTGGCAAGGTCATGATATGGAGTATGAATCAACCCTACTGTCATCTACATCTGTACCGAGTACATCAATTATGATGACCATGGTTCATGGCTGTACAGACCAGACTCAGCAGGGTAGTTGTGCACTATGTCCCATTATCAATGGTGTCTCCCCCTTTGTGGGGTGTGATAACTGTTGCTGTGCACCATTCAGTGTGTACACAGCCAGACATGGAGCTATGATTCAACATGATGTATATGTGGATAGCTGAATGTTCTTACATTTATTTAGGATACACCCTTGGACGTTGACAGGTCCCATGAAAGCTGTATGTATGGCATTAGAGAGTGCAGCTTGTACCTGCATAGTCGTTAATACAGGGGCTCTGTAGTGTACATGGATATATTACTAAGTGTACCTGTTGGGGGTGGGGGGAGGTGGGAATGGATTTAGGTTCTCCAAGACCCTATCTGGATGAACGGGTGCTATTTCTGTAGGTGCTGTACTTCCCATGCCATAGTGCTGTGCAGCACAGCAGGTCTTGTCATTGCCATTACGATTAATGACTCAGCTATAGAATGCTATGTGCTTGGCCTCAAAATATGTGGCTGATTGGTTACACAGTAGCTGTGCGTGGTTTTATATGGTATATCTGCATGTTACTGAGGCTGACCAGGGATCACCTACACTCATGTGTGTTCACTCTTGCAATAGTTACTACCTTTTGTGGTACAGTTTAAAGCATGGTACCACCAGTTTGCCTACTTGTGTGTGTTGGATTGACTCCTAGTTCTGTTTCAGTGGCACAATCACTTATAGGTTCATAGGTTCATACTAGGCTATCTGCCCGAGGGCATTTACAAGCCTAGCCCATCGTTTTGTGGCTTACGCCACCCCTTTAGTATGGGGAACTATACCCATTATTTTGCTGTGCCTCTGTCGAGCAGTGACACTGAGGTAATCCCTGGGGTATATGTATATCTCCCATCATCCCATCCATTTCTCTTGAACAAGGCCAGCGAGGTGCTCTGCCTCACATGTACCGGGATTTTGTTCCACAGCATAGGGAGTCTTTGGGTGATGAATCTATCCCTCCAGCACGCCCTATTAATAGCCGTGTCGAGGGTTTAAGTCGAGGTTTAAGTCCCGCCCTTGTGGCTCTGATGGATCTAGATTTTTGAGGTGAAGCATATTCATCAAATCTGGGTTTGACATGGCCTTGTATGTTAGGCAAAGGTCACCTCTGAGCAAGCAAGTGACTGAATAGAGCTGGAGTTCAGTCGGGCAGCATAGGACAGATTTTGAGACCCTTTATCCTTTGGTGAGGAACTTTGTGGCCTCTCCAGCTGCTGCAAGTGTCGGGTCAGATACATCCCGAATGGGGCATTGTACTCAATCATTGGTCTGATGAGTGATGAGTAAAGGAGACTATGACCTCCCTTGATCTAGATGAGAATCCCTTCATGATAAGGTGGGCAATGTAGAAGGTCTTCCTAACTACTTTAGCTACATGGGTGTCGAATGACAGACTACTATCAACCTGGGTCCCCAGGTCCCTGATAACTTCTTCTGTGCTCAGTGGATTGCCACCTATTTGGTAGCTAGGGTAACCTTGTTTTTCCCAAAGGGTATGACTATGCATTTTGGCATTTAACTTCAGGCCGCGGGCTCTGGCACCAGTTATCCGCTTCTGTGAGACCCTTCTGAAGGATATCTGTGTCAGATGTGTTTTCTATGGCGCCCAGTTTGCAGTCATCTGCAAACTTTGTCAGCCATAACCCTCCTGTTTGCTTACTTGTAAAAGTAGATGCCAAACAAGAGTGGGCCCAGGACTGACTGTGGGACACCACTTGTGACAGGCTTTGAGTCTGACATGGCGCCCAACTCTGCAACTCTGACCCTGTGGATTCTGTCACTCAGCCAGTTTGCAACCCATCTTGTGATGTATGGGTTAACATTTAAGCTGATGAGTTTTTCAATGATACCCGAGTGGGGTATTGTATCAAGGCCTTAGCCAGATCGAGGTAGGCTGTATGGACTGCCTTTCCTCGAATGGCTTTGGTGACTGTTTCAAGAAGTCAACCAAGTTTAAAAGGCATGATCTGCCTTTGACAAAGCCAAACTGGGTTGGATCCAAAGTCTGCAAATTCCTATGTCATGTCTTTATTTATGAGGTCCATTATGATCCTCTCCATGGCTTTGCAGATAAGGCTTGTCAAGCTAATGGGCGTAATTTCCAGGGTCGGTGGAGGCACCACCTTTGTGAAGTGGGACCACAGTTGCGCCCTGGGTAAATGTATCCAGAGGTAAGACTTTGATTAAACAGCTGTCCTAGCTGTGGGTTTAATTCCTCATTGAGCTCATGGAGCACACAGCCCGGGGACACCATCAGGTCCCATGGATGCTGTGTTTTTGCTTTGGAGAGAGTTCTTTCTCACTTGAGAGCTGTTTGGGGCTTTGGGCTGCAACTTGGTATAGATATCTCTCCTTTTGGGGGAGGGGGAGAAGTTTGCACTGAACCTGTCAGCCAGTATGTTGGCAATGTCTGTAGGATCAGTAATCTTCACATCATTTTGAACTAGTTCTGAGCATATCTGGAGTTTCCTCCTAGGTTTCTAACATAGCTAAAAGGCCTTATGATTGTCTTTGAGTCTTTAGCTATTTTTCTCTCGAAATTTGCTTTGGATGATTTTATGAGAGCTCTTAGTTTTTACTTATAGTGATCAAGGGTGTCTTACCTTTTAAGGATTTTGCTCTATCTTGTAGTAGCTTCCTCCTTTTATTGTAGAGTTTGTTTATGGCTGGGGTCCACCAGACTGGACGCGCTGCCTTTGGTACTAAGAGTCTTTGCAGAGTTTTGTTTTTTGGATTGCCTTATCCATGCAGTCCTGCAGGTGCTGGTAGAAGGTGTTTGTAAGTGATTCAGTGGCTTGAGTACTGTTTTCCATGGCTCGGGGCCTTAAAGGAGACCACACTAGTCTTTAGAAGTGTGAAGTCGGCTTTGAGAAGTTCTTTACTGTGGTCTTTTATTTCAGGTGGGGTGGGATGAGGACCTCCAGCGAGATTAGTTGTGATCTGATCTCACCAGTGAGGGGTATACTTCGGTTGAACATTGTGCTCCCATGTTCGTGATGATGAGATCAAGTATGTTATCTCCTCTTGTGGGGATAGTGACTAGTTGTTCCATGGAATTTGAGTTTATGAATTCCAGGAACTTTTGGGCTAGGGTGTTTGGGCTTGAGTAGTGTTCCCAGTCTATATTAAGGTAATTGAAGTCACCTAGTATGATGGTGTTTGGTGATACATTTATCCCCTCTAGTGTTTTCAGGAAGGCCATGTGAGGTTCCTGAGTTTGTGAGGGTGGCCTGTAACATGCTACAATTTGCAGAGCAGTCTTGCCTATGGTTAATTGCACCTGGATGGTCTCCGATGCATTGTGCATTGCCACCAGTCTTGAGGTGTGGGTGTCCTTGATGAATATGGATACCCCTCCTTTCTTGGTATTGTCCGGATTTTGGGGCCGGAACGCATGATATGAGGTAAACCTGATAGCTTGGGGTGCTCTCAGGAGCCTTGAACCAGGTTTCTGTCACAGCACAGACATTGATGCTCTCCATACTGAGAAGGGCCTCGAAAAGGCATTTTGAGATTTAGACTTCTGGTATTGAGCAGCATTACCCTTAGTTTTTTTTTTTGTGTTCTAGGGTGGTAGGTTTAGAATTTGAGCCTTGCCTAAAAGGCACTATGGGGTGGCAAGAGCCTTTGCCAATATCCGGAATCCCAGGGTGACAGGTGCAAGCCGCCCTTCATGAAGCAGCGTGGCTTGTCCAGCATGTCATCCCAGGCAGACAGATACTGGATCCCCTTTGAATGACACCAGTGTTTAAGCCAATTGTTAAAGCTGATCATCTTATCTGTATTGTGGCATCACTCTTGGTGAAGGTAGGATACTGCTCAAGGTCAGGGTCATACCTGCCTGGGCTACATAATCAGAGAGCTCCTCAATGTCTCTTTTCATGTAGTCCAAGGAGGTACGCCTCAGGTCGCTTACACCAGCGTGGACAATGACTGAGTCATATTTGTACTTGCTGTTGAGAGACCTGAGTGCTTATGCTATGTGGCGGATTCTAGTGCCCGACAGGCAGCTTACTGTGACCTTCTCCTTACTCAGTCTGGTGAGCGGGACGCCAGTGTGTCTGACTATGGAGTCACCAATGACTAGTGTGTCTGGCATTGTGTTTGGCCTTAAGGGCTGTGACTGTTTGACACTCTGACTGTGAGGTCTATGTTGCAGGTGTGCAGGTGTTGTGTTCTGAGGTGGTGGTTGTTTGGGGGTCTGCTTTGGTGGCCTCTGCTTTGGTGGTGATTTTGATCAGAGCCTCCCGAGTATGTATCTTTGTGTGTTTATGTGTATGATTTGAGGTTGTAATGGTGCTATGTGAGACTGGGTCTATGGTGTGTGGTAACCTTCTCCTCCTGACTGGTCTTGCCAGTCCTATGTTGAGAGAGCTCAGCCTCCAGTTTGGCCAGATAGTTGCATCTCTCGTCGTGTATTTGTGTTTTGTGGGAGGAGGAGAGGTTGTCTGTGTACATGAGGCAATTTTTTGACATTGCCTCACAGTATTCCCAGCTGGAGCACCATATGAGAGGTTGTCTGTGTACATGAGGCAATTTTGACATTGCCTCAGTATTCCCATATTCAGCTGAGCAGGAGAGAGAGACAACAACTGATCCTCTATGCTAGAAGGATAGACAAAAACTTTAAAAAAGATTCAGTCACATATGTGACTGGTTAAGGTTAATTTGTGTAGGATTCAGCTTTTGCATATGCATTGTCCATCTGCATGGGTGCCATGGCATTCATCACTCTGCTCTTAGGAAACATAACATTGGCATTGGAGACTAACTATGTGTAGCATACTGTTAGCCCTGTTTGTGTGACTACTGTGATCCAGATCATTGGGGTCAATGGAATCCAACATGCATTGAGCGCAGGTGTTGGTACATGAGGAGTCTTCCCAGTTCATAATAGAATAGTTGAGAGTATCCAGTATTATGGTTCTGTCTCAGACCTAATCTTCCCCATTACTGCACATTATGATAGTTGGGAAGTCTGCAGCCTGGTGGATGATCTGTCTCAAGGTGCATTTTGAATTCCACTGTGGCACAAAGGTAGTTGCTCAGCATAATACATCTGATGTCATGCAAGTGCAATTAGCATGGGGTGTACATATCCTTCAGGTATATGGACACACCTGTGGCCCATTTGTTCCAATAAAGGATAATGGGCAAAAGGTGAGGTATGTGTTATAACATGGTCATGCAGGTGTGCTCTCCGGAGCATTGAAACAGGTCTCAGCCACTGCACAGATATGTTCTCCATGTTAGGAATTGACATATGTGTGTCCATATAGTGTTTCAGACATGTATCTTTGGGTAGCGAGACCAGTAGTTTATTGCTTGGCTGTCCCTGTAACAGCAGTGGACCCTCACCTGAACCATGCATGATGAAAGCACTATAGGGGAAGCATGAGCCCTAGGCTGTATCCAGATTCCCAGGGGTGACAGGTGCAGGCCCTGTCTGGCAAAGCATCATGGTCTGTCAACCATGTTATCCCAGGACGACAGATACTGGATACCCTGTGACATGCACCACTACACTAGACAATTGTGGAATACAATCCTTTTGTCCCTGTACTGCAGTATCATTCTGGTCAATAGCAGAATGCTACCCAGGCCTTGGGACATGCCTGCATTGGTTACAGGACCTGACAGTTCCTACATGTGTTTCTATGCAGTCCAGGCTACTGCATCACAGGTCCTGCACAACAACATGGAATACGCCAGAGCCATGTGTATAGTTCAAAAGGTTGTCTGAGTGTATGAGTATCTGGCTAATCATGGCAGACAGGCAGCTGACAGTATGTATGCCCTCGTATAGGTCGGTGTGTAACATAGTGCTAAAGTTTGCATTCACAAATGAGTACTGTTGGGTATGTTTCCAGTCATGTGTTCAGAGGTGTGGCACAATTATGCAAACTATGTCATACAGTTTGTGTATTTCAGTGTCTGCCTCTTCCTGCTTGGGGGGGGGGGGGGTGCACTTGTTTGGCCAGATACTTAGAAACGTCTGTGAATGTGTGTGATTTCCGGTAGTGTGTGTGGGTGTCCTTACTGTGTTCTGGTAAGGGTATGTGTTGGTTGTGTTGATGAGCTGCATGTGTTAACCTACACCTCATGACTGTTCAGTCCAGTCATGGCTGTAGATTGGACTGCCTTCCCGCTTACCCCTGTAGCTGCATCCCAAACAATGTGTGGGGTGTGGTGTTAGGTGAGTTTGGCAGTGTACATGGCATAGAGATTACATTTCCCCAGGATGGCCACATACACAAAGCTGACATTAGGAAACACCAGTAGCTGATTAGTGGACATGCCTGTATGAGCAGTCAGTACTACAAGTACCAAGTACTGTATTTAGTTTAAGTATTGCTTATGAAGATGTTTTAGACAGTGATGCTCACATGAAAATATTTGTGTTATGAGCGTGACAACACTGGCTATTATGGAAACATTGTAGCTACCTTTAGCAGCAATCTTCCTCTGAGGAGCACATCACATCCTGTTAGTTGATTACAGATGATGCAAGTGTCTACAGGTATGTTTCCTTCTCTGGGTATATACTCACATATCCACCAGGGCCTTGAGCTCTGTTGGGCACAGACACCCACTCTCCAAACAGAGTCATGTATCAATAGGCTCTGATGCCACTATCAACATGATCAGGATATAATCAGATAGTGTGAGCCATCATCTATGATGCAGCTATTACACATGGTCAGCTGTCTCCTACATCTTACACTTCTACTGCAGATGTTTCACTGGAGTTAAAGATGATATGCAACCTGTTTCATTACCAGTGCTGTGCACTACCTTACATACAGTATGTGCCGATGGCTGTTAGGTTGGCAATGAGAGGTTGGGCTACACAAACCTGGTAGTTCAACCAGTGTGTCTGTACTCTCAATAGCCACTCTATGTAGGTGTGCACATAGCCATTTGGCCCAGCGCTGTAACAAGGGTCACTACACATTTGCATAACATGTACACATGCACAGCTGTTACTGCTTGCAAACAATAGTAGAGAGGTGGATATTACATGTGTTATGTGCATGGATAGTTACCTGGCTCTTCCAGTTATCTTTGCTATCATGCTGCTAACCTGTCAGATGAATACTAATGCTATGTATCCTGTCATTGAGTATTGTAATTGCCAATAGACATAACTACTGTTTGCATAACATAACATAACATAACTGCTATGTAGAATAGAATACAGATCTGCCTATAATACTGTACATTACAGCTATTGGCACAATATCCCACAATGCACACCATATTTGCATGATAAGTCCACCTTTAACATGTTCATCTTACTTATACCCCCATTCATATGTTGACTGTTACAATATATCACTATATACTATCCCATTACAGCACATACTTGTTGGACCAATCCTGACACTGACAGTGGCTGGAAGCGAATTGGTGGATTCCAAGCCCATATATATCATCCCTTGTGGTGTATGAGGAGTTTGCCTTGTGACCTACAACAGTACACACATAGAATACTACAAGCATTACTACTGCCCAGCAATACATCACTACAAGATAGCTATTTCCACTATATGCATTGATTACAATGTAATTCTTATAGTACAGGTACTACATATACAGACATACTACATGTTATACATACCTTCTTAGTAATTGGAGATGTTATTAACTAGTGTAATACTCATTTTTGATTCGTCTTTCACTGTTTTGTACTGTCCTACAGGTAGATACAGATGGTTTGAATGTGTGACAAGACAACCTTTTATAGTTACAGATCAGTAACATGTGCTATTCCGATGGCCAATTGGTGTTCCTAAGTAGCTAATTACATGCACATCAGCTGTGCTGCTACTGCCTTAGCCAATACTATGGCTACAGTGGAGTATAATTGCATACTCCACTTGGGAGTTGTCCCTTTGCCTTACTTGTGAGGAAGACAGCTTGGAAGTTTTGTTTGGAATCTATTGCAACAGCTGTATGGAAATGGACAGTAATATATTGTGCATAGTGCCTAGAGGAGTTGGTCTAAATGTGAGTACTGCTATTATATTTCTGAACATTGCTACTTGTGCAGGGTTTGTATTTACCTAATACTTCTGCATATGTGTCAGTCTGGCCAGGTCAAGGCTGTATAGCTATGCATATAATGTTAGGGGGTTTACAGTGTGCTTACCAGACATATTTAGTTTGGTGTTACTGTGTATCATACTGTGCTGATAACCAGTACTCAGTAACACTTCCTGGTGTACAAACCTTTCAACCCTCTGAAACGGGATTAGTTCATATAAACCCTGTTACAGCAGCAGCTGTTCAATTATATAATGGCATCAATTTCACATAGGGCCATGTTAATGTGTCTGTGTCCAGGTATGTTAAGGTTTCAGCAGATGTTGTACACTAGTTGCATAATTGGTTATGGTGTGACAGTATGTATTGATGTAATTATTTCGGTTGTGGGGTAGATGTTGGTGGGTGTACATAGCACATGCAGGTGTGTAGGAACCCCTTTTATACAACGTCTATATGTGTGTGGGTGTTCTTTCCCTATGTGAACACCTATCCCTTAGTGGACTAATGCTATGGTAATTGCAGGATGATTCATTAAGGCACTATTAAATGCTTCCTGTATAGCATGCAGGTACTGTTAGTCCTTGAATCCTTTGGCAATACATCGGAATGTAATAAAGATTTGCAAAATGAAAGCTGTCTGTGTATTTCTGTCATGGATATTTGCAGTCATTGCAGTTGTGTTGGTGACTGTGTCCATAGAACATATTTGTAATACTGTATTGGCATATACTCTTCATATGTTATGTTCATATTGTTTGGGGGGGGGGTGGATGTGTGATTGCTATGGTCCATGTTATACTCAGATATGACCACTTCGGCTGTTGTCTACAGACATGTATGTATGTGTGTATATATATATATATATATATATATATATATATATATATATATATATATATACACATTATTACATACGTTTATCTGTACCTCCATAGATGTGTTTTTAACCTATCTATATATCTACATATATATGTAGACCTGTATATATCGACATGTTCTATGTATCTCTCTCTCTCTCTCTATATATATATATATATATATATATATATATATATATATATATATATATATATATATATATATATATGAGCATACACCTTTAATTGGGTACATGGCGGGTTGTCCTATTTCAACACATTCCTCCCTTTTGTGTTTTAACCTGTCTGCATACACAAATGGGATAGGTACATCCCAGGTAGCTTAGTGTTAGGTTATTCTGAGGATGGAGTACATGGTTGCGGGTTCTACTCCTGGAAGGTATTATTATTTTACCTCTCAGAGTAGGCAATGGTAGGGAAAGTGTGAATAATGCACATTTATGTGGTTGTGAGCTGGTTTGCCTGCAGTCTGAGCGACATTAAGCAAAGGTCAAATGTGTGAAGTGCTTCTCCATTTACTGTGATTCAGCGCAGCGTACCATTGCATAAACTACATAGAAACCCGCTTACAACTGCTTAAGAGTGCTTTAATACACCTGCATCCAAAAGCCCTTATTCTGACCCTCAAAATAACCTAATAGCCATTGCGGGTCTTGAACCTGGGACCATCAACACCACAGACACTGACCTTACCACTAAGGCATCTGTGATATGCATGAATGCTAAGGTGTTTAGAATATACATTGTACTACAGACATTCCTCACTACTGAAAACAAATGTGATAGTCAGTTGATGTACATATGTCTGATACATGTTAATGTTCATATGTTTGTGAAAGTAGATGTTGCAATGTGACATGACAGGGTGTATTATGAATGAGTAAGGTTCTTGCTTTGTGTCCTTTTTATATTGTCCCCATATATATATATATATATATATATATTTCGTATTAGTTTGTAACAGTAATACATTTGTAAATTGGAATGTGTTGGTTCACAAACTACAGTACATTACAATGTACTGTACATATGTACACAAAGTCACTGTCCCATATGTGATCATTACAGTGAAATACATATGGTATAAGGTGTAGTGTCAGGACCATGAAACATGTGTACGCCTCGGATGGCTTAGTGTTACGTCCCATGACTATAGTGTGCATGGACTAGGGTTCGACACCTGCGATGCTTTACGAATGTTTTTTACTGCAGAATAAGGCTCATTAAAGGAGTCATAAGCATGCTTAAAAGTGTTTGTGTGTCATGATAGCAGCAGTTAAACACAGTTAAATAAATGTAACGTATAACCTGTGTGCGCAAACACGGCCACAACAGCTAACTACTACGGATATATATACCTGTCAGTGACATAACATCTCACTATGTGCTGACATGACATTACATTCTCTGTTGACTGTACTCTCCTGCACACTTGGGTTTATATGGGTGATTCGGATGTTTATTATACAGGCGATTACTGACCCAAAACCCGGACCACTCCACAAAAGGAGGGGGTGTATCAATATTCATAAAGGATACTCACACCTCCAGGTTGGTGGCAACGCATGAAGCTTCGGAAACCATCCAGGTGCAACTAACAATAGGCAAAACTGCTCTACAAATTGTAGCATGCTACAGGCCACCCTCTCAAACTCAGGAACCCCACACAGCCTTCCTGAAGACACTGGAGGGTATAAATGTATCTCCAAACACCATCATATTGGGTGACTTCAACTACCCGAATATAGACTGGGAACATTACTCAAGCCCTAACTTTCTAGCCCAACGGTTCCTGGAGTTCATAAATTCAGATGCCATGGAACAGCTAGTCACTGTTCCCGAGAGGAGAAAATATACTAGATCTCATTGTCACAAACATGGGGACAAAATGCTCCACACGAAGTATATCCTCATTGGTGAGATCTGATCATAAACTAATCTCACTGGAAATCCACATCCGCCCCCACCCCAAACAAAAAGACCATAGTGAAGAACTTCTCTAAAGCAAACTTCACACTACTCAAGACTGGTGTGGTATCCTTCAAGGCCCCTGAGTCAGAGGAAACCACAACCCAAGCTGCGGAAGCCCTTACAAATGCCTTCTATGAACACCTCCAGGACTGCATGGATCAGGCAATCCCAAATAAAACCAAGACTCTTTCCACAAAGGGCAAACGTCCAGTCTGGTGGACCCCAGCCATTAACAAACTTTACAATAAGAGGAGAAAGCTATTACATGATAGAACAAAATCCATAAAAGGAAGTCACCCCTGATCATTATTAGTAAAAATTACGAGCACTCATAAAATCAACTAAGGCCAATTTTGAGAGAAAAATTGCCATGGATTCAAAGGACAATCATAAGGCCTTTTTCAGCTATGTTAGGAACCTGGGTGGAAACTCACAGATATGCTCAGAATTAGTCCAAATGATACAAAAATCACTGAACCCACAGACATTGCCAACATACTGGCAGACAGGTTCAGTGCAAACTTCACCCCTCTCCCCTAAAGGAGATAACTATCCCAGCCGAGTGTAGCCTCCCGGACATCTCAAATGCGCAGGTGAAAGCTGCTCTCTCTAAAAAAACACAGCATCAATGGGACCGATGGTGTCCTGACTGGCTGTGTGCTACACGAGCTAAATGAGGAATTAAACCGCACATAAGGCAGCTGTTTAATCTCAGCCTTACCACAGGATACGTGCCCAAGGAGTGGCACGGCAACTGTGGTCCCACTCCACAAAGGTGGCGCCTACGCCTCTAACGGACCCTGGTAATTACCGCCCATAAGCTTAACAAGTCTAGTCTGCAAAGCTATGGAGAGGATCATAATGGAGCTCATAAACAAAGATATAGGGGACTTGCAGACATTGGACCCGACCCAGTTTGGCTTTGTCAAGGGAAGATCATGCCTTTTGAACTTGGTCGACTTCGAAATAGTCACCAAGGCCATTGATGAGGGAAAGGCAGTCCATACAGCCTACCTTGACCTTGCAAAGGCTTTCGACACAATACCCCACTCGGGTATTGTAGAAAAACTTACCAGCGTAAATGTAAACCCATATGTCACAAGATGGGTTGCAAACTGGCTTAAGGACAGAACCCACAGGGTTAGAGTTGCTGGCGCTGTGTCAGACTCCAAGCCCGGTCACAAGTGGTGTCCCACAGGGCTCGGTCCTTGGCCCCTATTGTTTGGCATCTACTTCTCAAGTACAGGCCAACATGGGAGGACTTTGGCTGACAAAGTTTGCAGATGACTGCAAACTGGGTGCCATAGTGAAAAGTGCATCGGACACTGATATCCTTCAGAAGGGACTCACGGAAACAGATAGATGGTGCCAGAGCCATGGCCTGAAGTTAAACGCCAAAAAATGTATAGTCATACCCTTCGGGAAAAACAAGGTAACCCCAAGCTACCATATAGGTGGCAATCCACTAAGCACAGAAGAGGTTATCAGGGACCTGGGGACCCAGGTTGACAGTGGCCTTTCTTTTGACACTCACATTGCTAAAGTGGTTAGAAAGACCTTCTACATTGCCCACCTGATCATGAAGGGATTCACATCCAGATCTAGTGAGGTCATTGTTCCCTGTACTCTTCACTTATCAGACCAATGATCGAGTACAATGCCCCATTCGGGATGTATCTCACCCGACATCTGCAGCAATTGGAGAGGCCCCAAAGTTCCTCACCAAAAGGATAAAGGGACTCCAAAATCTGTCATATGCTGCCAGATTGAAGAAACTCCAGCTCTATTCAGTTGCATACCGTCTGCTCAGAGGTGACATGTGCCTGACATACAAGGCCATGTCCAACCCGGAATTAATGGACATGCTCCACCTCAAAATCCAAATCCACCAAAACCACTAGAGCAAGCGACTTAAACCTTAGCACGGATATAAATAGGACGTGCTGGAGGGATAGATTTATCACTCAGAGACTCCTATGCTGTGGAATAAAATCCGGTCCATGTGAGGCAGAGCACCTCGCTGACTCTGTTCAAGAGAAATCTAGACCTGTGGATGGGAGATCGTAGGTTTACCCCGGGAATCATCTCTGGGTCACTGCTGGACAGAGGCACAACAAACTAATGGGCACAGTATTTTTTCATATAAGGGTGTATGTAGCCACAATAATTTGGGCTAGGCTTATAAATGCCTTAGGGCAGATAGCCTAGTATAAACCTATGAACCTATGAACCTATATATGCAAGCTGTGGTTAAGGTATACTTTTGCACATGATAAACATCCCTGCCTTTATCGGGATTGTCACCTCGAATGCACAGATACTATGCAGATGTTGTAACCATTACACTGTTGACATTAACGTTGCTTCCGCCTATTTCCTATTTAGATGATTTCTATGCGTAAGCTAGGCTAAGCAAATGGTGGGAGCCCCCAAACTCACTGAGCTTCACGTACTCTTGAAATAACAACATATAACAAATGTACTGTGAGACAATACATTACATTCCTAACTACATTAGGCATAGCCCCTCACTGACACACTTCAAGGGAAACCTTGTTGTGTGAATAGGTAACAGACTATACACCCCTGGGATCATGTATCCCAGAACCATACAGCCAGGAGGTGGGGGAGCCTGTCCAGATTGATAGCTGCAAGACCTGTTGGGGGAATTGAATGGTGTTGAATTGCCACATTAACATGCCCTCTTTAGATCACTAAGTGCCCCTATCACCCTCCACAACCCCAGTCTTCAACAGCTTCTAGCAACTCTGTCTGGAATTGCTTCATTAACTATGCTTGACAGGGGCTCAGTTACTTCATCAATGGTGTGGGGAAGGCTAACACAATGTTGCTATGCTTCTAATTGCCCTTGGGCAGATAGATAGTAGGCTGTCTGTGAACCTCTAATGTGCAGGCCATCACAGCCATAATATGTGAATAAACAGATCTTCAGATCACAATATACAGTTTGAACTCACCAAGTCAGGAAACAGTTGAGTACAGCAAGAACATCCAGAACACTGATACTTAGTCACTCCAAAAGCCAATTTTGGAAGCCAGAAGACTTGTATAAGTTTAAGGCTTTCTATTGCTTACCACTATGTTACCTACAGGGGAGATGAAAAACAAGCACAGATGAGGAACATGCATGCAATGATACCATACCGGCCTATGTGTCAGTCATACGCTTTGGAATACTGGACAAGGCTATTGGCACCCCCATGGTGCCTTATTTTGAAGAGTCTCAAAGGTGAATACCAGCCCCATAAACAGCACAATAGCAGATTCAATGAGATTTATGCTACTCAACACCAGGGGTTGTGATGACAACATGCATGCACTCACAGCACTCCTCAGGATAGACAACGTCAACATCTGTGCATTAACTGACATCTGTCTTAAGGCTCCTGAAAGCACACCAGCACTACCAGACTACAACACATACTACACATTTCAGCCACAGAACATGGACTGACAGACATGGATGGGCTGTACCCATATTCATTAGGGATACCTACACCTCCAGGTTAGGGGGGCAGCATGATACCTCTGTGATCATCCATTTGCAGCTAACAACAGCCACAACTGCAGTGTGGAATGTGGCCTGCTACGGATCACTCTCCATGACCCAGGACCTCCACTGCACCTACCTGGAGACAGTGGAGAACACGACAGTCCTAACGCACACCCTGGCATTGGTCGATGTCAACTATCATACCATTAACTGGGAAACGTACTCCGGTACTCACTTCCAGGACCAGCGCTTCCTGGAATGTATCACCTCGTATGCCCTGTATCAGGTGGTAACCTCCATAATGTGGGGTGGAAACTACTAGATGTGGTCATCATCAACATGGGCAACAGGTGCACCACAGTGGAGGTTAACCGGTCACAGGTTAGATCTTACCATGAACTATTCACTGTTTCCACATCCTAGCATCTCCCCCACCCATGGATACCACAGTGTATACCTTTCCTACAGCTAAATTTACACTACTAGTGACAAGGGTGGGGGGTTTCACAGCCCCCACAGTAAGGGGGAAATACTGCTCAAGATACAGACAGATTTACAAATGCAGTCTATAAGCACCTACATGGATGTATGGATCGTGCCATCACTGGTAAACCAAGACGCACTCCTCCTAGACAGGGACACCAGTCTGGTGGACCTCCGCAATAAACAGGCTATACTACAGATGTAGGACAGTGTTACAGACACACAGCAAATCAAACGAAGGGCAGATATCTGTGACCACTATTAGCATGGTATGTATGTCCCTCATGACATCATCCAAGGCTAACATCAGCAGGAGAATATGCAAGGAGTCGAAAGATAACCACAAAGCCTTCTTTGGTTATGTCAAGGATCTATGTGGTGACACACAGATTTGCACTATGCCAGTGAAATATAGCACAAAATATGCTGACCATACTGATATCACCAACATCCTTGCAGATACATTCGGTGTATACTTCACCCCCTAAAGAGCCCACAACACTACCCGAAAGGTACAGTATCCCAACCATCAGAGACACATAGGTAGAAATGGCCATCTCTAACAGCAGAGCACAGCATCAATGGAGGTGGATGTTGACCTAGACTGCATCTTGCAAACTGTACAAGACAACCTGCCCCCCACCTAAGCATTCCTACCTCAGCCTCTCCACAGGCTACATGCCCATACAATGACATGTGGCAACAGTTATTCCACTCCATCATGGTGAAATCACAACTGACCATGGTAACTACCACCCATAAGTCTGACTGGCATGATCTACAATGGTGTGATTCGCAACCTTATGGCACTCATTAACAATGACATTGGTAACCTTTGAACATGTGACCCAACCCAGGTCAGCTTGGTTGAGTGCAGTTCATGCCTACTGAACCTGTTTGACGTCTTACATACAGTCACCAAGACATTAGATGACAGGGGAGGGGGTCCACACATACTACCTGGACCTCACCAAGGCTTTTGACACCATGCCCCACTCAGGTATTATTGATAAACACACCAGCCTGTACATTCACCTATACATCACAGGTTGGGTTGCCAATGGGCTTACACACAGAACACACATGGTACGACTAGCAGTCTCCAGGTCCAATTCTTGAACATTCATTACTGGTATCCCCACAGGACTTAGTCCTGGGAGCCCTGCTGTTTGGCATATACATCTCAGATGTACAGACAAACACAGGTGGACTATGGCAGAACATGTTTGGCAGTGATTGCAAACTGGGAGCCATGACTGATAGTCCAGCTGACATGGACATCCCTCAAGGGGCCTCACAGAGAACGTCACAGTGTGCCAACGACATGGCCTCCAGCCAAGTGCCACTAATTGCATGATCATTCCATTGTGGAATTGGCACCAACATATTAACACATGAGCAGATGCCACTTTAATACAGATGCAGTAATGGGGTATCTGGGGACTAAGGTAGATAGTGATCTCCCCTGTGACAATCATATCTCCACAGTAGTTAGGACATCCTTCTATGTAGGCCATCTGACTACTAAAGGATTCCCATCTAGACATACTGGGGTTATAGTGCCCCTTTACACATCACTCATCAGTCCTATCATAGGGTATAATAACCCATGTGGGAAGTACCTCAGAGGACACATCCAACAGCTGGGGGGTGTCTAGGAATGTACCTTACCAAGGGGAATACTGGCCTCCAACATATGGCCTATGCAGCCGGACTGAATAAACTCCTGCTTTACTCAGTGGCATCTCGTTTACACAGATATGATCTCCACTGACCAACACAGCCCTGTCGAACTCAGGCTTGATAGATATGCTCCACCTATGGGAATCCATGTCACAGTGAGCCACACACTGTAGTGAGCTAACCTTGCCACAACAATAATAGGAGAATGCTGGAGGGACAGCTTCCTGTCACAGACACTCCCCATACTTTGGAACAACATCCCTAACTATATTATACAGAGCCCCCCACTAACACTCTGCAAGAGAAACCTTGAAGTGTGGATGGGGAACAGTTGATGCACTCCAGGGATCCTACCATTGGCTCTGCTCCACAAAGGGATGGTTAATGAATCAGTGGGATGGCAAAAGCTGACACATTTTGGCTGGCCTTATGAATGGCCTCTGGCTGTTGGCCAAGTACCTACCTACCTATGAATTTCTGCATATGCTGATAGCTTGATTTACTGTTCAGGTGTTGAGTTACCTTGTGCCAATGGCTGTTGTGTGTGCAATTGTTGAGGGCTGCCTATGTTGGATGCACACAGTAGACTGCCTATACATGACAATTTACAGGTAGTCTTGTGTGTGTGCCATCCATTTTTACTGTGTGTGCAGGTGGAGAAAGGTGTCAGTCCCTAGGTGCCTACACTGTCAGTGTGTGTGCTATATGTTCCCTCTTTGCCAAGGCATGGGCATACTGGGCATGCCTCCGTCTGCCTACTGGGGCTGGCTCAGGGTGTTCATGGTCTGAGTACCTCTGTGCCTGTGGGGCCCTTGGCAATGGTGGTGGGCTGTGGGCCTTCCCCATTCTGTCCCTGCTGCAGCTGTTTCCGCAGGACCATGTTGTGTAGCATGGCACACACTATGAAGATGTGGGCACATGTACCTGGAGAGTACTACAAGGCTCCACCAGATATGTCCAAGCAATGGAACCGTGATTTCAGCATCCCAAACACATGCTCTGTGATGATTTTGGTTTGTGCTTGTGCCTCATTATGGCATTCCTGCATGGGTGTGTGTGCATTTCTGATGGGAGTCATCATCCACATTCCAGTGCACAGCCAGCATCCTCCACCAGGTGGCCATTTGGGATGTCTCCCTGGCAAATAACCGATACAGCTGTGAGGCATGCCAGATGTGGGAGTCGTGATAGCTTCCAGGGTTGCCAGCACACACATCCATGATAATACTCTGGGCATTGCATATGACCTGGCAGTTGATGGAGGGGTATCCCTTGATGTTTATGTAGCACCTTCCCTGCTCACCAGGTGGTGACTTGATGCATTTGCGCATGCAGTCTATTGCACCCAATGCCTCCGGGTATTCTGCCACATGGTGGAAGAGAGGCATATTGCTGGCCAACTCCTCCTGTGTTTAGGGGAAGTATATGTGCTCATTGGCTTGTGGTAACATGGCATCCAGGAACTGGTGTAGTACCCTGGATGCTGATGCCTGTGAGATTGGTCTTTGAAAGGTACCTGTAGCTAGTATTCTCAGGCTTTCACATACCTTCGTATCCACTGGGATGGGTTCCTCTCTGTTTGTTCTGGCTCTGAGGCGTGGCCGGCACAGCTCCACAAGTTGCTGTAGAGTGTCCCTGTCCACCCTGTAACACTCTACTATCTCCAGATCATGTAGCCCCTGGTAGGTTACCCTGGGTCTGAACACTCTCCTCCTCCTCTGGTGCCTGCAGTGGTAGTGTGCATCATCCTCCACACCACCTTCAGTCTCCAACACATGCTGGTGGATCAAAGCTATGGCAGCCCCTAACATGTACATAATAAAAGTTCCCTGTCTGTATACACCACTGGTGCAGAGTGTATGGGAATACACAAATGTGTGTGATGTGCTTTCACACTTTATAGTATTGTGCTGTGGATGCTGCTGATGTAAGTGGGTGTGTATGAACTATTCCAGCTGCTGTGTGTCTTAATTATGGGATTTGCAATGAGTACTGCAATTGTGAGGACTTTACTGTGGAGATCTACTTGCCTGCCTTGATTAATCTGTTGTCCTTTAATACACTTTTAGACCTGGATCCCCTCCCATTATCAGGCATGCATCCACCTGCCATCTTTCTTGTTTTGTACTTTCCCTACCCAGTCATGGCAAAATGTGCCTTGTAGCTGATATACTGCATATCGCCTTTGTTCTGCTTTGACACTTTGCTGTTTTCTTTGCAGTACAGCCCCTCCCCTTCTGCAGGTAGTTGCTTGCAGCCTTGTTAGCTGTTGTCAATGGCCCACTGTAGGCTCCTAGGTGTTAATTAGTCATTTGTACTCCAGTTTCACTGCTGCAGCATTTCCTTATTTTTTTCCTATATCCTTCCTGTTTTGGCTGCAGTGCGCGATGCACATACCCATTTACCGGGTTTACGTGCATTTTCATCTCCGTTCAGATGCATACTCGGTTACCTTGTGTACTCTCAGCTAAGCATAGCTTTGGGAAATTCGACACACCCCTATCCTGCAGCTTTGCCTAGCTAGAGGCAAACCAGTTTAGCAATGCTCCAATGAGCTTACAGCAGTGGTGACACACCCCTCTCTTGATGTCATCTTTATCTCAAGGGCTCACCTCGGTGTTATAACGCTACACTGTGAGGTGCATCCTTACACCAGTGGGGAATCTGCGATTCACTATTTCTCCTCTCATTTGCATGGCATTGCCTACTAATTCCTAGCTACTGTGCATAACACTGTCACTGCCCCTTAGCAACCCTTGCGCCATGACCATGAGTGTGGTGTAGCATGCCTGCCATTGACTATTATGGGGAAATCGTGATATGTGTTTCACTGCAGTTTTATTCAATATTTTTATATATTTCTTGCGATCCCCTTTACGCACTGCTGCCCTGCGCTTCCACGTTGCGATAGTGCGACTGTATATATTAAATGTTAATTTTATATTTTGTACATTTTTTTATGCCAATGGCTATATATTTAGCCATTGGCATATATTAACATTATAATACATGTGTTTGGTCGGCTGTCATGGCTCCAATTTTATGTTTGCAAAAATGTAAACCGTTTTCTACGGTTTACATTTCTGCATGCTTACACTACACCTGCACCACTTCCTGAATCGCTACATACCTTCATTTGCATGCTACACTGCTGCACATGGGGTAATTAGCATACATGGCTCAGGAGTTGTGCGGGCGTAGCATACGCAAGTAGTGCAAGAGTGCAAGTGGAAACAGCTTGTACCTGAATCACTCGGCAGTCATATTTGGTGTTAGAACACCGACGCTATGCCTGGCGCAAGTTTCATGAATCCCGGGGTCTAACTTAAACCTTCTGTAAAAGAAACAGGAAAAAAAACAGACAGCAGTGGCCTGAATATATTCTCCGTGACTTCACAAAATTAGAGAAGTTTGATACAGATGTTATCAAATTTTAAACTATAAAAATGCCTTTCTCTAAAAATGCTTCTTATGTAATACCTATTTATTCTTGTTCTGAGGCTATGAAGTCTGTACCTCTGAAATATCCCTGGTTTTCAGGAGTTTCTCTAATTTTAGAAAAAAATATTGTTTTGTTTCTCTTAAAATCGATGATTTGGGAAAAGAAGTTGGTGGATATATTCCCCTAATGATCAGGTGATTTTAATAGGTTTAGCTACAATGTTTTTGCAAATAGCATTCACTCTTTTTCTTCGCTTTTGGAGAAAAATAAAATAGACCTCTTTTGAAGATGTTTAAATGTGTATTCTTGTTTTGATTTTCTAAACAGATTGCACATTTTGATTAGCCTGAGATATTATTAACACTCTTAGAAAATGTTATTGCATTTGTCACTGTGTAAAAAACTTTCATTAAGATATCTATTTATAATATTTCTGATCTAAGGGTGCCATAAAATTATAGTATAGTTTTCAATATTATATTCATGGTTATTGAATTCTACATTTTTATGATGATAAAGACATGAGATAAGAGAGTCATATCTTCAAAGAATTTGGACCATATATTCTTCCAAATGCTAAGATGCAGAGCAAGACAGATGATCTTTCTGATAAATCTTTATTTATATAATTGCACAATCTTTATTTATATAATTATACAATATGCCTCTTTTATTTTAACTTTCTGTATTCTACCTGTAATTTGCACTGTACCTGCCTACTGCACTGAAAAGTATTTCTGCCCTCTCTGTAATTTTTGCAATGTACCTGCCTTTGGCACTGTGAAGTATTTCTGTCCTCTTTGATTTTTTTCTGGGTTAACTTCTAATGTTCTTTGTAAATATAAATGTATTATTTCCTCTTATCCCAGACCTTATCTCCAAGACTATAGTATATTATTAGACCTGTATTTTTAGTATTTTACCTGAATTTTGAAATGGGAGGTATTTAGACCTCTATGATAATTTCTGTACTAACCTGTAACATAATTGCATGTAAAAATGTTTTTTTGTTATTTTTTGCAAGGAGCTTATCTCCCCAGGCCTCTACTGAAAATGGACATGTATCCAGTTAGACTAGCCTGGTCAACAAATGTAAAATAAAATGTTTGTGTCTTTCGGCTTTTCCCAGTTATAGGTCGCCACAGCGGAACTCTGGTCCGCTAATGATTGGCAGTAGATTTTTACGTGCTGGCTTGCCGGGCCTAATGCACAACCTTCAATGCAGGAATGCCCATTCACACATGTCGCCACACAGAAGACGCTCTACCTGAGAATCGAACGGGCAACGTCTAACTGTGAGGCGACAACGCTACCGCAGCACCATCACCGAAGTAACAAATGTAAAATAAAATAAAATAAAAATAAATCACATGTGCATTTACTAGGTAGGCAGTGGCAAGACAGTTGATCTCTCTGCTACATCATATGTGCAGTTAGCAGGTAGGAATGGCAGGACAATTGATCTTGCTGCAACATCACGTGCATTTAGTAGACAGGCAGTGGCAGGACAATTGAGTGTGCTGCTACATCACATGTATTTAGAAGGTAGTCAGTGGCAGGACAGTTAATCTTTGTGCTATATCACATGTGCATTTAGTAGGTAGGCAGTGGCAAGACAGCTGATCCTTCTGCTATACCATGTGCATTTAGTAGGTAGGCAGTGGCAAAACAGTTGATCTTTCTGCTACATCACCTGCATTTTGTAGGTAGGCAGTAGGAGGACAGTTGATCTTTCTGCTACATCACATGTGCATTTAGTAGGTAGGCAGTGGCAGGACAGTTGATCTTGCTGCTACATCACATGCATATTTAGTAGTTAGACAGTGGCAGAATAGTTGATCTTTCTGCTACATCGTGTGCATTTAGAAGGTAGGCAGTGGCAGGACAGTTGATCTTTCTGCTACATCATGTGCATTTAGCAGGTAGGCAGAGGCAGTACAGTTGATGTTGCTGCTACATCATATATGCATTTGGTAGGTAGGCAGTGGCAGGACAGTTGATCTTGCTGCTACATCACATGTGTATTTAGTAGTTAGATAGTGGCAGGATAGTTGATCTTTGTGCTACATCACATGTGCATTTAGTAGGTAGGCAGTGGCAGGACAGTTGATCTTTGTGTACATCATATGTGCATTTAGTAGGTAGGCAGTGGCAGGACAGTTGATCTTACTGCAACATCAAATGTGCATTTAGTAGGTAGACAGTGGCAGGACAGTTGATCTTTCTGCTACATCACATGTGCATTTAGTAGTTAGGCAGTGGCAGTACAGTTGATCTTTTGCAACATCACCACTCACATCTCCTAGGTGGAGGTGAGGATTTGACTGCACCTGAAGGCACACTAGAAAGTGTAACTTCCTGGAGTAAACCGGGAAGCTCATGGCTTGTGTCTCAGTGGTGGGACAGGGATGCCTCTGAGGAATGTTCCTTGTGAAAGTTAGGGAACAGTTTCCACCATCATGCCATTGCACACCCTCACCCCATGCCATTTTGGGTGTGTGTTTTAGATTCAGATCCTTGGCCCAGGGATATGAATTGAACCAGCCTTTTGTTCATGGAGGGGGTCAGTTGACTGATAGGCAGCCAGGGCAAAGTGTAAATAAACAAATTGCATAGCTTGTCTTGAAAGTTCATTGTGTTCTGTAATGATCAGGATCTACTCACTTTGTCATTACTGACTTTCGTCCAGGTCATGTTTAGAAAGGGATCTTCAATTATTCCATCTACATGGTTAACAGACATAAGATAAGTCCAGCAAATAAATATTCTTTTAACCACTGCATGTGCCCATTTATTTGATTTTACTGCAGCAAATGCATAGTATGTCTTTACTTGCTAGTAGGAACATAGTATATTGTCACTGACAAGACATTTGATGTAATACATAACATAATGTATGACACATAAGATGCAGTTGATTAAACAATGTCCTTGTCTTAAGGCTTATGTGCGCAAACCATTTAGAAGGTGAGAACAAGGCTCTTGAAATATTTTAGAGATGTAAATGCAAAATGACAAAGCTTATTCCGATTCTAAGCATTTCTAAAAACATGTATGATTTCAGAAATTATTACAAGTAAAATATGACCGCATGTTAAATATTGATATCATTTTCTATATTATGCCTTTTCATATTTTTATCCTTTTGGGTGTTAATAGTGAAATTAGCTGTAAACTTTTAATTGCTATTAATTGTTTTATGACCAGTCATTAAGAATGAAGGATTTTGCATAAAAAGATTGAAGGAAACCTGGGAATATTGTTTCCTTGAAAGGACTCTGTTGAGTCACCAAAGGCAATATAATTTGCTTTCAGCCGTACTACAATAAAGGTAACATTTTAACTTTCGTATCTTTGGTGAATAACACAGTAAAAAAAAGATCCTGGGGATGCAATAAACTCTGTGTAGGCTTCGCAGTTTATATGTCTGCAAGGTGAGCAGCAGCGCCATTTAGATATTCTTGCTGCACACCACATTTAAACATAAATAAGAGTGGTTTCATGGCCAGCAACAGTGATGCTGGCTAGGAAACCATGTAAACTAACAATAGCCGTCAGACATGTAGACCAGTTTAACCATGGGCAAACTAGGTCTGTGGGATTGCTCGGAATGCCACAACGATTACTGGGGTTAATAATATAGTATAGTCCACACACAGAGAGTATTGTGGAATCCCATTTCAAGCATATTGAGCAAACGTTTTGTACATGATCTGTAACTGTATATGGACTGCCCTTTAAAATAGTCAGGGGAAGTGTGTGTATTGCATAGGGATACACAGATGAACTGTAGAATGAATGCATGGAAAGGGGACAGGTTAAACATCTTAATGTACAGCAGATGAGGGCATGTAAATGAAGACAGTTGTAGCAGAAACACTAATCACATATTGACATGATACAGTATGGACTGTGCAGTGAAATGTATATTATGTGACTGTCACACAAGGTGACATAGCAATGGAGAAAATGTTTTTGTGATATAAGCATCTTGACATAAACAATGAAGAGGACATCTATCAGGGATGCTATATGCAATAGTGGTTAGGCAGATATTATGAAGCTGTGCAAAATGGATTGCGTGAATATGACTTTAATGTCAACAGAGGTCTGCACCAAGCCAAATTGGGTTGGTTCTATAGTTTGAGACTTAAGTGCATGCATGATGTGCTGAATTCTGGCACCTGACAGACAACTGACCATGACATTCTCCTTGTGGAGCCTGGTGAGGGGGGTATCAGTGTGTCTCACAATTGAGTCACCAATGACTAGTATGTTTAGTTTATTTTTATGCCTTGTGGTCTGTGTTTGTGAGACACTGGTGTGTTTTCTTCTGTCTGTTTTGTGTTAGGAGTTGTGTGTGGAATGTTGTGAGTGTGTTTTGGAGGTCTCTGCTGTTTAAGTAAGTTTTTATTGTGGACCTCTGTGTAGATAGGTGTGTGTTGTGCTTGGCTATGTGATGTGGTATTTGTGGCGCAATCTCCTCTGTCAGGAGTACTGACTGTGGAGCGAGACAACGTGGATTCCAGGTTACTGATGTAGATGCATTTCTCACAAGTAGAATTATGTGCTAGGAGAAGAGGGCTGCCAGTAGACATGAGGCATTGCTTCACTGTCTCAGTATGCCCATGTCAACCAGGTTGGCAGGAGAAACTGATGGGAATTGTCCAGACATAGTGTTCTGAAACTTTGATGGACTTATGGAGAGAGGGTTTTGATAAGGGTTTGTCCACAAGAGTGTAGACACCAAAAAACCTTGTTAAATGATAAATAACTGGCCTGAAGCCCAAGTGGTAACACCAAAACTAAGAGGCTTAGAATAACAGACAAATTTAATCAGGCTGCTAACAAGCAGTAACAAAAGCAGCAGAATAAAAGCACTTGAACACTTAAGAGCAAGCATCAAAGCAAAATAAGGTAATAAAGTAGGAGGCACACAATTACAGTAAAAGCAGCTGAATAAAGATTTTTTAAGGTGGAGAGGGAGGAAACAGAAGATAATTCAAGATTAAGAAACTAAGGGGGTTGGCCTTCTCAAATGCTCTCTATGTACACAGTAGAGTGAGCAAAATGAGATAAGACTGGGAGGAGTGTCCAAAATCAAATTTTCAGCAGGGGCAACCAGTTTCAAAGCCTCCAAGTTTAAGAGTACAATACTTGGATGGCATGGGGGAAGAAAACCAAAATGCAGACAGCGACCAGCAATATCAAGCAAATAAATAAATACAGCACAGTTTTGTTAATTATCTCTGCAACAGATGTAGTGCAAAAAAGTATACTTATACAAGTTTGTGTATCCAGATGGCTAAAGAATCAGTTCCATCCAGGCTACAAGGAGCAGCTACGATAATGACAGAGTCTCACAGAAATGTAACTCTTTATACCAGTAGTATAAAGGAAAACTTACACCAGTGATGGTGAACCTTTTGGGTTCACCATGTCAAAATTCCTAACTTGACTCTGCTTGCATGTCACCCTCCCCTCCACCAAACCAAAAAAATAAATAAAAAAATAAATAAAAGTAAAACAGCATGGCTCTCAATACATCAGGGATAAATCTCAACAGAATCAGGGACAAATCTAGAAATAAGAGACATTGACAGTTTTAAACTACTAGTACTATTAATTTGAGTCACTGACAGAAAGAATGAATGTGAATTAATATACATTTGCTGAAGAAAAATTAGACTATAAATCTAACTATTGCCATTATTAAGTTTAAAAAGTTGCAGACTACTTGCCCTCTGCAGAAGTGTAACTACAAAGAGAAAACAATGTCAGCACTGCCCTTTGTAGACTGTATTGAGATAGTACACCGAGGTTAATAACTCTCTTACCTCTGCAGCAGTGTTGTTGAACTGGCTCCTGGCACAGAATAATTCAATGCACTTCACACAAGCAACAGATGCAAAAGCAGTTTCTTTGGTAACTCGGGTATTGGTGAATGCTGGTGTGTCGCACACAATGTCTTGGAGTGTGACCTTTGACATGCATGTCACAGGTTTGCCATCACTGACAGACCCTTTGGCAATTAGATAACACAAATAGCTTTGCTCACACCTTGGAGAGGCTGGCTTCATAGAAAGTTAAGTAACCCCCACTATGAAACCATCTGAACAGACTGCAGACAGTGAAAACATAATGAGTATGTAGTCAGAGGTTCACCATTATTAAATTTTGGGATATTTAAATGGGCTGGAGTTATTTCTGAGTTGTTTTTATAAATAATAATAATATCAACAGCAACTGCTCTTTTAAGACTCTGTCCATTCTGAGTATGTTAAAACCTAAGGGAATAATTTCATTGTTAGTTCTTGTTTTAGCCCGGTTTCAGTGATGATTAGAATGTCTGGGAATTAAAAATCTTCATGACTATCATGAATTTTGTTGCAGATACATCTGAAGTTAATGTTGAAAAGAATGCGGCTAGTTTCATTACCTGGTGGGTAAATTGTGTTGGGAGCATTTGAAAGTAATGGGTTGGCCATGACTGGTAGTTGATGTGTGGGTCTGGGGTTAGGGTGAATATCTAAGTTTCAGGATAGAGCTGGGGTGCTGATAAAGTACTATTTTTAACTTTAATATATCTGTAAGTGACTAGATCTGAGCACATATACTGGCACAGAGAACGAGAGAGAGAGAGATAGAGAGACAGGGAGAAAGAGGGGGTTTTGTGATGCAATGTGCATGTGTTTGTGATGAAGTTGGGCTATGATGTAGGAATATTATGGTAGTTACTGAAGTGTGTCAGTGTTGTGTGTACAAAGCAGTTGTCAGCATCTGCTACAGCATCACACAACAACCTATAAATGTAAGATATATAATTCTTGTTTCATTGACATTTGCATGTGTCCCTTGTTAGCAGAATATATAAAATCAATGTCCTGTTTAAAAGGTTATCTCAGGCTATCTACCACTGCATAAATTTGATATTAGCCTGGGGGCTCATAACATGATCCTTCCTATAGGTATGCCATCAGTGTTGACTTGGCTTCACATCATTGATAAATGTTGCATGTGTGCATGGCTGTATCATGTGAATACCTAGTTTGCAGTTAACTGTTGTTTTGTGTGAGTTGTGATGTTATTGGTAAATGTGTGTTTGTATCCATAATTCTTAGTAAACTGTGCATCTGCTCAAGCATGCGCCATGGCACTACAAAACTCAATGGCAGCAATTCATCTACCTATGTGTATATATGTAAAAAACATGTTTCACTTAATGATGTTTCTTTCCATTTTAAAAAAGAGTAAATGGTTTTTTTTTTTCAAAGAACATGGATGGTATTTTTGAAATAATGTTTAGAGCCACAGAAATTTTGGAAGTCATGCAATAATTGTTTTATAACATATTTTTAATACAAAATTTTACCAAAAAAAAATCAAGAAATACAACTTGGAAATGTATACTTCAGTAATATGAATAAATTCATTTTAGACAGGTATTTCTGAATTGCTGATAATAAGATTTTAATCACTTGCCCTTGTGGGAAAATAAGGTTCATATGGTATATGAGGGCATCCCCAAGGTTTAATAAACAGCTTCCAGACAAAAACCCTTGAAGAGATGTTGTGACTTTGAAGAAAATAACTGATAAAGAAACTAGAATGGCTGATTTCCTAAAGGAGATTCAAACAGCACAACATTTAGGTAGCATTGTTGGACTGGGAGGCTCACATCAACTACCAATGGAAGTGTTTCCTCTAAGGCTAATATCAGAACAGCCTGGTTAGCTGAAAATGTTGCCATATGCACTTCAACTGATGTAATGATAAAGCAAAAAGGAAGACCATGAAACAGAAAACATGGATTGGTAAGCGAAATTTTAGACATGTTAGGGTAGATGCACAGATGGTCAGCAATAGGACACTTGTCTGTGGTCTAAAGTTTGTAGAGAAAACTTCTAGGTACTAGACTACCCCAAGGAACTCTGTTGCTTTAGCTATATTTGGACCAGTGTGTGGTATCAGAAATGGTCATGGTACACAATATGCTGATATTATCTAATGTCAAAGGTCATCACTCAGTAGGGTGACGTGTTGGCAACAGCGCCTAGCTCAGAGTCATATGAAGAAAAGTAGTTTGAAGTGGGTCATTTCATTCTGCAACACAAGAAAAACAGAAAACAGAATGGTCAAAACACCTGACAATGGAAAAAAGAAAAAATCTAAATCCACTGTTTCACTTCTTCAAACCATGTTATGCACTGTGTGTAATAAAGTGTTTGTCTGAAGAAACAACACGGCCTCTCTCTTATCTTTTGGCTTTTCCCGGTTAGGGGTTGCCACACATAGATATTGGATTTTTTCTTGTTTTTATAAGAAGAACAATGACAATTGCATACTGACAGATGATATGCAAGGCATACATATAATGACCTGGGTATAATAACATAAAAAATGCTAGCATTCAGACTTCATAAAGATCAAGTCTATATTAAAGTGGCCTTACTATGTAGTTACATAAGGAGAGCTGCCTGGAACAGGTCACGTGGTGTGATGCTAACTGTTTCTTTTTTATTTGAATAATAACAGGGTTACAAATCTGCACGGTCATCCCCTTATTAATCTTATTTGATTAATCAGACAAAATGCATTCGGAGAAGCTTAACATTTTCAGGCCAGCTGCTTAACTAGTTAGACTGTGTGACCAGGTTAGAGATGCTCACACAAACTAAACCGTAATGACAAAGCCACCACGCAAATACTTCATTCTTCACAAATTTATTAAAATAATAAAAACACTAAAAATTCAGTTAAGCGCTATTGTTCTATACCAGTAACATCTTCAGAACTGAATGACAATCACTTTAAAACTATATATATATCATTCACCCCACCCCTTTAATCACATGCTTTCAATTAACGAAATTGTCATAAGGAAACTATGAACTCACAATTCGTAATGCTTTAATCTTAAAACAGGAGCTAGAGCGGTACGCTCATTTATACCTGGAAAACTAGTTGCATTTAATTTGATTTGTCATTTTAACTCTTTTACATTCAGAAGTTTATCCATTATATGTCCCTGACAGTCCCTTCTGGTAAAATTAATCAACCTAAAGCCAAATTTATGTGCTGGAAAATTCAACACATGTTTGTATAAGGTATTTGTGGGCTTCTACTTTTTAATATCCAACAGGTGATCATATACTCTGCCCCCAACTTCCTTGAGATTTTTCCCACATAAAACACTGGGCATAACAAACATTAGGCCAAATAAACCACATTACGTGACACACAGTTAAAGTGTCCTTTAACCTTAAATTCTATTCCATTAACCACAACTTGGTCCCCCTCTATTATATACCTACATTGAGGGGAGGTACCACATTTATAGGTCCCCTCCCTCTCTGTTGATTGAGCAGTAGATTTTTTTTATTTTCCAATAGAAATTTAAATGATTTATCCTTTTTATAAACAATACTAGGGAAATTAACCATTTTTGTCCATAAAAGGGTTCCACCAAAAAATATTTTCTAATTAGTTTTAACACTTTTTATTATAGCGGAACTATCCAGAGTATAAGTGGTAATAAAGCCTGCTGTTGGATATTAAAAAGGGCAAGCCCACAAATGCCTTATACAAACATGTGTTGAATTTTCCAGTGCATAAATATGGCTTTAAAGTGATTGATTTTACCAGAAGGGACCCTCAGGGACATATCATGGATGAACATCGGAATGTAAAAGAGTTAAAATGGCAAACCAAATTAAATGCAACTAGTTTTCCAGGTATAAAAGAGGGTACCTTTCCAGCTCCTGTTTTAAGATTAAAGCATTACAAATTGTGAGTTCATAGTTTCCTTATGACAATTTGGTTAATTAAAAGCATGTGATTAAAGGGGTGGGGTGAATGGTATAGATGTAGTTTTGAAGTGATTGTTGTTCATTTCTGAAGAAGTTCTTGGTATAGAATGAAAGCACTTAACTGAATTTTTATTGATTTTATTATTTTAATAAACATGTAAAGAACAAAGTATTTACATAGTGGCTTTGTCATTTTGGTTCAATTTGTGTGGATATTTGGTGTTTGTGGACATTTAATGGTTACAGGTTAGATATGCTAAACCAGTGCTCTCTCTATATGAGAGTAAGGACATGACATCACTTTGGTTTGACAATTTCATCACTGATCTGTGTCTGACTCTTGGTAACACCAATTTAAATCTAGATGTATGCAAATAGAATGTGACTAGAGGACACATGCAATAGTTGTAGAAGAGTGAAATGGGTGGTGCAATGCATATCAATACAGTAGGGGTTACTTGTTGATTTCAGAAGCGCTAGTACTGTCACTGCCTTTAAAAAAAGGTGCAGGTATCTTGTAGGAGTGACTAGAAATATATGGTGCAACATATCAGACTCCAGTAATAAAATACAGAAATTATATATAAAAGCTTCTTGTCTGAAAAATTAGATGCATGTGTATACATGTATGAATAAATTAAATAGAATTGAATAACTCAAGAATCTTATTATGTGGCTTTGTCAGCTGGCCCAAATACATCTATTATATTCTGCAGTAGAATCTGTAACACAGTTTTAAATATAAAAATAATTTTCTTACAGCTGTTTTTTTCTGCAAGAAGTAATTCACACTCCTGGATCTCTCATTCAGTAAGACACTAGTCTTCTGAAACTGCTATACCCTCATGTGTTTTATTTTTTGTATAGAAAAAGCCTGATCCCTTTCTGTGAGAATCCTACTATGTTATGTTATTCCTATGGGGGTCCGGTCTGGACATTTTAGTAAGTGAAAAGTAATTAATTAATCACATTAACCTTATGCAAATATGCTTTTCCTGCCATGTCCCACCACTTCCTGTCCACTGGTGGCATATTACCTTCTCCTCTCCATTCTAACTCAATCTTTTTTTGACTGATTAGCCAGCCACTGAAATCTCTGGTTCTCACATTTTTCCATGATGTTCCTTATTCTCCTCATACCCCATATCCTATACTTCCCTGCAGATTCCTAGGTCAAGCCCCTTTCTCAATCTTCAAAACCTGAGCCCCTTAAATGCTTGCTCAGTGAATGAGCAATATGGAAAAAAAGTCAAAGATAGTTAACCCATAAGCATGAAAGAGAAACCATGGTCAGAAGGCATTAGATGAGTAAAGATGAAGGTCATCCAGATTACCAGGAAGTGAGGAGTTTTTGTGGTAATCTAAACACTGCAGCCATCTCTGGAAAGGCAAAGCCAAGCAGTTTCATTCATTTTATTTATAGATGGTACCATTTGGTGGATAATATCTATGTTGTGCTTTCAAAAGAACAGACCACAAACATTGATCTGCATGGTATGACACATGGTTAAGTATGACAGCAGTTCTTTAATATTTATAGATCATTTCCTGAACTTCTAGGAGAAATAATTGGTACTGGCTAAGCAGTGAGAGTGAATGATAAGTGTATGTTAAGGGCACAAACTTTGCATGTTTTGCTTATTAATAGTCTAAATCATTTACTGCTCATAAGCAGCTGATGACCTCACTAGGAGTTCTCAAGAAACTCTTTACTGCCTTTTTTCAAATTCTGAAGTGTTTAGCTTCTGAACTGGCTCATTTGCCTATTGCAATTTCTTAAGGGGATTATAGTCTTTGGGTATTCTGTTGCCAGGCCTTTTTCAAAATGGCTATACTTTTCATGATGCTTATGAAAATATGTTTACTGAGCATAGTTAAATATAAAATGTGCTTAAATATTTGGCATGTTGCTTTAATAATGATTTCTATTGGCAGTAGTCATTGCTTAGACAAGTAATAACTAGGATAAGAAAGACATTGTTAGGTCAGGATTATTACATATTATTCTTAGCATAAGTAGATTGTGTTGGTGTATGACCTGCTAACCAAGTTTGCAGATCACTGTAAATTGGGTGCAATAATTGACTCTCCACCTGACACAGACATCCTGAAAAAGGGTCTCACAGAGACAAACACCTGGTGTCAAAGTCACGGCCTCAAGCTAAATGCCAAAAAATGCATAGTAATCCCATTTGGGAAAAACAAAGTACCTACAAATTGCCACATAGATGGGAATCCACTAAGTACAGAAGAAGTAATTAGGAACCTGGGTACCCAAGTAGATAACATGCTCTCCTTTGATAACCACATAGCCAAAAACGATCAGGAAATCCTTCTATGTGGCACACCTGATCACAAAGGGTTTCTCATCCAGATCCAAGGAGGTGATTGTGCCCCTTTTTACTCCTCACTCATTAGGCCCATAATAGAGTACAATGCCCCATTTGGGATGTACCTCACTAGACACCTGCAACAACTAGAAAGACCACAGAAGTACCTCACTAAGAGGATTAAGGGCCTTAAACAATTACCCTATGAAGCACGACTAAAAAAGCTCCAGCTCTTGTCAGTCGCTTACTGTCTTCTCAGAGGTGACCTATGTCTGACCTGTAGGGCCATGTCAAACCTTGAACTAATGGACATGCTTCACCTCAAAAAACCGAGATCCCTCAGAATCACTCATTCTAGCGACTTGAACCTATGTACAACAATAAACAGGACATGCTGGAGGGATAGATTCCTGTCCCAGCGACTCCCCTCACTCTGGAATAGAATCCCAATCCCTATTCTACAGAGCTCCTCTCTGACCCTTTTCAAGAGAAATCTTGATGAGTGGATGGGTAATCGTAAGTTCTACCCTGGGATCACTTCAGGAGCCCTGTTGACAGAGGCCCAGGTTACTAATCTAATGGGGAGGTGAAAGCCATCACTCTGTGGCTAGGCTTATAAATGCCCATGGGCAGATAGCCTAGTACTTACCTATGAAACTATGAATAATATTAAACCCTAACTCGCTTATTGCATTCTTTTTATAACATGTTAATTGACTGTTCACGTAAGGCATAGGCAAATGTTTAGCTGTATAAAAGAAAACAAACATATTAACATGCTCCTGGTTACAAACATTGTACATCACACATGTTTTTTTTTTGTATAAATAACAAAATCCAACATTAAATAAATTGCTTTATCCCTGCCTTGTATTAAACCTAACTCCTCCTCCAAAACATTATTCTGCATGTATTGTTCCTGCAATTTTCATTGTTTCTATGTATTTTGCTCCTACCCTTTCTAAAGATCCCACTTCCAGTTATTTTACCTCTGTAACAACATTTGTTACTTCAAATACAGTCAGTTTAGACTTTGACTTCCATTTTTTAATAATTGCTGTTTTGGCAGCCACCAGAATTAAACTTATAGCTTTGTTATATCTGTGCAGTTGAAATTGTGTGTCCCAGCTCAAAGAATCATGTGCTTATTTCCTCACCAAATGTTTCTGACAGAGTAATGTAAAGGAATTATTGAAGTCTGTCAACTTATTACATTCCCAAAACATATGTTCCCAGTTACTTCTTTCTTCCCTATCACACCTCCATAATTTGCCATCTACCTGAGGAAAAATTCTTTAGAATCTGCTTTGGGTATAAAAATCCCTATGGAAACACTTCCAAGTAAAAATACTTTGTTGCAAAATTGGGAGCCATACAAATGTCCTCAATTGTTTCCTTGTAAATCACTAATCTAGTGTCTCTCCCCAATATTTTCTGACCTCCTCTGATTGATTTATATAGTTATCATGCAAGTTATCTTGCATTCTCCATGAAATGGTTTATGGTTAAGATGATTTCCTTGCTACTTGAGCTAAGCATTGCCTTGCATTATTTAGATCTTTATTTAGGGCCTCAAGTTCAGATTATGCTGCATTGGGCTTATTTTATGGATAGACATTTGATGTTGAAATTGACGAGAGAACAGGGGGTAAATAAAGTACACAAAGTTTCAACTTTATTGAGACAGTGTATGAGGGCGAAAAAATTCCATAACTGTGGGAAGAGCTCTGAAGTAATCGAGCAGTAGTCTGTAGTCATTCCACATACTGATTATGTTTACATTGTCCAGTGGCATGCTGCGACAGTGCTATGACATGGAATTGTGCAGGCAGTGGGGTGTGCCCTTAACGAAACTATGCTTTTCTGGAAAGGTTTGATGACAAGAAAAGTATAGGCTGTCAGGGTACTGGAGTGATTCTGTTGTTTTACAAGATAGTGCTACAGTCAGCACATGCATGAAGTACTTCACATACAAATAATAAATGACAATGTAGAATCTTCAAGACATGAAAACATTTCTACAGTGAGGTTAGGTTAGGTTCAGGAGGAGGCTGGCCCACCCTGTTGTAGAAGGATGCAGTAGTCCACAAACAACACTACTGACAGGCCTAAAAAGAGCCATAAAGATGATAGAGTGGACTACTGAGGATAATGAAGAAATTATGTCTGGTAACTATTATGTAAGAAGCCCACGAAAATCTGTCAAAAGCTTCAAATGCAAATGTAGGTTTATTAATAGATTCATAGGTTAGTACTAGGCTAACTGCCCTTGCGAGTTATTTTAAGCCTAGCCAATTATCCCTTGTGAGACTCAGATCCTGCACCTTGTGTTTGTAAGGCAAACACCTTAACCATTAGGCCACCCCCCAACAGGGAGCAAAGGGTGATGCAGGATACAACAGATCCATGAAAAATAGTACATAGACAAAGAAACGTTGGGCTGCTTGGATAAAGAAGCAATAGAGGAAGTAAGAAAATATAAAGAAAAAAAACCTAGAGATTTTTAAAAGGTGTAAAAAAGAAATATGAGCTTTGAAAAGAAAAGAGATCTGATAGGCTGCAATATTTATGCAAAGGAGAAAGCCAAACTAATCAAGACAGGAAAGTAGCCCCAAAGATATTTGAAGCAAAATACTGGGAAAGGCACCCAGATATGGAAACTGTCACAATGCAGAATTAAGAAAACAGTGGGGGAGAGTAGAAAAGAGGATTAGTAATGGTAGTAGTTAAAAAAATAGGTACTGAAGATAAAGATTATCCACAAAGTGACAGATTTTGTGTAGAAAATCAATTCAGGTAATGTCACAGCATGATGAAATGATGATTTCCCACATTAAGGAGAAACTGGTGGAAAAGGAAGCATCTAATCACTTGCCACATTAAGATGCTTTGGAACCTTCAGTAGGAAGCCAATACAAAAGTTCAGCTGGAGTTGCACAGCCAGGGAAGGAGCAGGAAACAGTGGTAATGCTGCCAGAGTCAATGTTGTGGGGTGATAGGCCAGTGAGTTCCCATATGAAGGAGCAAAGGATGATGCAGGATGCAGCTGAAGAGAATATGTCACAGAAGATGTTCTGAAACTTTGTGTCGAATGCTAGCAGGAAACAGAGATCAAAGAATGTGTGTTCAGTTTAGAGGAAAATTATCTAAGGGAAGAGTTGCTTTATTTAATGCAGTTGGATAGACATATTAAGATCAATGAAAAAGTATATTAGAGAAAGTAAATAAGATGCAAAATGTTAGTACTGTCAGAAATTCACATGATATAACAGAAGTAAAGAGGATATATTACTGTGCAGTTAAATTAATCACAAGTAAAGTCTTACCACAAAAATACAAAGCAGTAAAAGAAAGGAAGGGAAGAAATAAAATGCCATCATGGAAGCATCAGAAAGAGAAAAATATAAAGCAATTAAGACAAGAAATGTTTTACTTTACTTTCCCCTCAGGCTGCTGTGTGTCCTGGGCTCAGAGTGAATATCCGAATCCCAGTGTACCTGATTTTCCCACCTTTATCCATTCTAAAGAGGCCCCGTTGGAATCCAAGTCAAGGAACAGAGTCCTGAATAGGAGTTTTCTCGTCCTGCCCACTAAGACTTTCTCCCCTGAATAGACCTTTGTGAAACCCAGTGTACCTGATTTTCCCAACTTTATCCATTCTAAAGAGGCCCCGTTGGAATCCAAGTCAAGGAACAGAGTCCTGAATAGGATTTTTCTCGTCCTGCCCAGTAAGACTTTCTCCCCTGATTAGACATTTGTGAAACCCAGTGTACCTGATTTTCCCACCTTTATCCATTCTAAAGAAGCCCTGTTGGAATCCAAGTCAAGGAACAGAGTCCTGAATAGGATTTTTCTTGTCCTGCCCAGTAAGACTTTCTCCCCTGAATAGACATTTGTGAAAATATGTCCTGCTAATGTATTTTTTAAACTTTTAATACTCCAGGTTATTTGACTTCCCTCCTAGGTTAACCAGCAGCCTACCCCCTCCCCCTCCCGTGCAGTTAAGTGACCCTTAACTACCCTTTTTCTACTTCTTTTTGTCCTTTAAGATAACTCTCTCCTCTACCTTGCCTATATCCCACTAGTGAGTCCTTTCGCTTGCTCTGTCTCCTGTTATTTCTGAATGTGGCCACTAGGTGGCACCCTATTCACTAGAAAACTATACTCTCCAACCTCACACTAGAGTTTTTGTTTTCCTTGTTATTTTTTGGTCACAACCCTTTATCTATTTTTCTACTGCACCCAATATTTCTGCCTCACATAGCTTCCAAATAATTATTTTATCCCTCCCAATCAACCTCTTTGTATCTTACCTCATAGTCCACTCTTACCTTGTACTCTTACCCAGTGCTTCTTCCACTTATCACTGATTGTTTTCCTGGCTTGGTCCCCTCTCTGGCTTTTCCCGCTCCATTCGCCCTGTGGGCTCACTCTGATCCCCTGCCCTACCCCCAATTCCCTCCCACCCCCAGTGCCCTTAACCTTATACTTGCTCAGCCACACCCCCAACTTCTTCAGCTCCTATCATATTTCCTGTCTCGTTCACACATTCCAGCACTCCACTGCTGTCTTACTGCCACACCCCACTCCCCACCATCCTAGTACTACTAATTATCAACCTTGCTAAAATGACCAAACCCAATATGACCCTGACTTTTAAGCTACTTTACTTATTGCTACTCCTGAATATCCTTCTTATATACTATACCCTTACTTCCTATGAAAACCATACCATTAGAAGATCTCCTAGTAAAGCTAAACAAACAAACTCTGTCCTTCCTCTAGCTAAACAAACCTATCTTAACTTCCTGTCATCCTGCCCTTACCTTCCCCCTCACTATCACAGAATACTCCACAACAGGTACCACACAGCTAAAAAGCTCTACCTAATACCCTCTAAAATCTCGAAAATACTTCCATTCCCACAAACACTCTTACTGGTACACGGGGACATTCACCCCAACCCTGGCCCTCAGAATTCCCTTATCCACACCCTCTCGGACCAAACTACTAACAATTTAAGGTCACCTTTCTCTTCTAACTCCCTTTCAATAGCACACCTAAATATTCGTAGTATTAACAATAAAATCACACAGCTCCATGCCTTAATAAACCTCTACTCATTTGATATCCTCTGTCTTACTGAAACCTGGCTCAAACCAGGTACCAAGGACAATGAAATTACTCCTCCTGGCTACAGCATTTTAAGGCAGGATTGTCTAAACAAAAAGGGTGGGGGAGTTGCTTTACTTTATAAATCTGAACTGCAGGTGGTCTCAATTGACTCCTTACCTCCTTCCCCTGCCAATGCTGAAATATTCTGCGGCAAATTCCAAGTAAATAAAAACAAAGCCATATACATAATATGTTCCTATATTCCTCCTGGTAATAACTTAAATATACTTGAAAACATCCTTAGCTGGCTCTCATCTACCTTTCCTCAGGAAACCATAATCTTAGGGGACTTCAATATTGATTGGAACTCCTGCATATCCCCCAAACCCACCTTTCGCCTCAACCTCTTTACTTTCCAACAAACCATAAACTTCCCAACTAGGATTCACAAATCTACCAATAAACAGACCATCTTGGACTGGATATTGGTCAACAATAATCCCCTGTCATATAAAACTGGAACACTCCCTGACAATATCAGTGACCATCTTTTCACCTATATCACTAAACAAAAAATAGTAACCACAAACAGGCTAGCTATCGTACCATTTGTAACAAAAGAAACTTCATCCTTCAAGACTTCCTTGATGAGCTCAAAGGATGCAACTGGTCAGCTCTGAAATACCTTCCACTTGATGAGGCAGTTACCTATTTCAACAACAAATTCCTCCAAATTCTAGATTATCATGCCCTCTCTCGCTTAATTAGAATGGGATCTAAAGCAGCTCCTTGGCTTTCTAAAGAAACCAAGCAAACAATGCTATTAAGGAACAAACTATGGACAAAATGGAGAACTACAAAAAACCCAATTGACCATCAAAACTTCAAATACCTTAGATAAAAAAAAAATTCTACCTCCAATATCAACAAAATCAAAATCATAACCCCAAAAAATTCTGGTCAGGAATCAATAAACTGCTCCATCCTGGGAATTCCAAAACACCTACTCCAGCTAACATAGCTCAGACCCCTCCTAATATAATAGCCAACACATTCAACAACTTCTTCTCTGAAACAGTCACCTCTCTAGCCAACACCATGGTTCCTCCCACTTCCCTTCAAAATACCTCTCCTCATAACAATATCCCCACTCTAAAATTTAGTACAGTCTCCACAGCCTATATTCACAAGCTACTTTCAAAACTTAAACCTTGTACTCCTTCAGCGGACCAACTACCAGCTGAATATCTGCAGCTAGCAGCAGCAGTACTAGCATACCTAGACTCCATCTTAATCAACAGAACTATAACCAAATCTACTATTCCTTCCCTCTGGAAAGTCTCCCATATCATTCCACTGCATAAAGGAGGAAACACTAACAAACTTTCTAACTTCTGTCCTATAGCCTTACTATCACCACTGACTAAAATTATGGAACTTGTATATACCATCAACTTTTGAATCATCTTCTACATAACCTACTTGCAGACTCCCAACATGGTTTTAGACCTTTCCATAGCACTTCCACTGCTCTTCTCTCCTTTACAGAGTCCATCAACAAAAATCGCAATAACAACCTATTCTCCTCTGCTTTATTTCTCAACCTCTCTAAAGCCTTTGATATGGTGAACCATCACCTTCTGCTAGACACTTTGAAATCTCTTTCTCTTGACTCTTTGGCATTGCGCTGGTTTAACTCCTATTTGAAAGATAGAAGACAAGCAGTCCTTTGGGACAGCCATTTATCCTCTCAGCTCCCAGTCACCATCGAGATCCCCCAAGGATCCATCTTAGGTCCCCTTCTCTTCTCCATTTTTATAAATAACCTGTCTACTTCCCTCCCAACGTCCACATGCATTCAGTATGCAGATGATTCAACACTCATCTGTACTGCTGTATCTCCGGCTGAACTTCATTCTTCCACAAAAAGTCTTTACAGCAGCAGAAAACTGATTCCAACATATCTGTCTCCTTAATCCCAAAAAAACAAATTACTACTTTTTTCTCCAACCCTTAAGTCTGCCCCTCTCTCCTTTTCTATTGTCTCTAACAATGACACTATCATAACACCTGATTGTTCCACTAAACTACTAGGGTTTACAATAGATAATCGACTAAACTTTGATTCCCACATCAACCTAACCATCAAAGCTGTTAATAAAAAGATAGGTGCCCTCTACAGACTTAAACCCTTTCTTTCAGCAACTACCAGGGTGTCTCAAGCCCAAACTCATCTCATCTCTACATTATTGTATGCCTCTCCATCTTTTATCAACCTATCAGAATCTAACATTCAGAAACTAGCCACATTTTACCATAGCATTGCCAAGTTTTCCACAGGCTCCCCATTTCGTACCCATCATTGTGTTAATCTCAAAAAACTTGACTGGCTTGAACTTCAAAATCTTATTCTTCTACATCAATTAGTTATCACCCATAAAATTCTCTATTACCCTACTAATACACCCATACTTAACAACCTTGTTGCTCCTTACAGGAATCTTACTTCCCTTCACTCAGCTAACAAACTGCTAGTAGCTACTCTCAAATCACACAATAAATCTGGTGACTCCTTGTTCACAAATGTTGTTGGCTCATACTGGAATAAACTTCCCATTGAACTGACTACTTTAGTCTCATCACAACTTTTTAAGAAACAATTAAAGAACTATTTCAAATCTCACTGGCTTTGCCCTTGCTCAAATCCTGACTGACCCCAGCATCCAACTTCCATTATAGTTCTCTCCTTTGCCTGTTGCTGTACATCCATCTTTTCTACTTGTCTCTCTCATTATTACTGCTCCTCCTCTGCAGCTCTCCTGGCATCCACATGGATATTGCTATTCCTATGATGTCACTTTCTCATTTACACTAGATATATTACTGCAACCTGTTATCTCACCTTTTATTTAAACCTTGTATTTTGATTCCTACTGTACAAGTCTGGGTTTTAAAACTATTTGCTCTGGCACAAAATGTTTATTGTATCTGCTAATATTGTAAATATTGTATAGACTCTAGCGTCTGTTTATTTTATTCATTACAATTCCTGCTACTGTAAAGAGTATGGGATTAGGGGTCCTCGTATTTTTTTCTGTTAAATTACTACTGTTCTGTTAAATTGCTGGAATAGTTCTGTAGTTACTTACATTTTAGTCTCTTAATGTGCTGTTTTATTTACTAATATATAGTGGAGCTTTTCTCCTCAGGCCTCTGCTGAAAATGGACATGTATCCAGCCAGACTAGCCCGGTCAACAAATGTAAAATAAATAAAATAAATAAAAAATGTCACTGTCACAATAGTATAGAAGAAGGAATAGATCAGCATCAGAGCAGAACAAGATTTATCATACACTATTGCAAATAATAAACTAAAGGTAACAGCAAAGGCAGAAAAACTTAGAAGATATGCAGATAAATATAAAGGAAAAGTACAAAATGAGCAATTCATTGATGACCTAAAAAGGTTTTATAAAGAACTGCAAAACGCATTTTTGAGAAAAATTTCTGAAGACCCTTTGGAATGTAACAAAGATGCTGAATGGATAGGAGAATAACAGAAACAGTAAGAAGTTCAAATGTACAGGAAATAAAATGTGATGAAGTAACGGCCAGAGAAATTGAAACAAATTTAAGGAAAGCTCCTAAATGGAAAACCCTAGGTCTAGATGTAATTCGTAACCTCTGGCCCAGAAATTGTAGTTGATTGGCTGTTTGGGCAGTTTTTCCATCTCTCTAAACTTTCCGGTTTAAAAGCCCATGTTTGCTCTTGTTTCCCACATTTCCTGTAACTAGTCCAGTCCAGATACAGACTTGTTGTATCCAGGACTGTTTGCAAGCTTCTGAGTGGTGCCAGAGCCTGCTCTTCAATTTTTTCCCTTAGATCTACTAGTTCACTCCTCTCCTGCACTTATACTAGCTTATTAGTCTAGCACTTTACCAGACTTCTTATAGCAATTATTGTAGCACACAAGTGCTACCAGCACTAAACGTTCTACAAGGAAACAGATCTAGTACTTATATCAATGCCCACCCCACCAGGTATATCTAAAGATCAGTTCCCTGTCCTTTCTCCTATTAACCTGGTGAACTTGGGCATCCTGAGGCAATGTAGCAACTGCCTCATGTACACTGACAACCCTCTCCTCTTACCTTCCAACACTCAGACTTGCGAGAGATGCACTTGTATATCCAAATTGGAAGCCATGCATTCTCCAGCCAAGACCGGAATAGCTAGTCAAGAGGAGAAGGTCAACACTTGCACCACACCACATGGAACACATAGCCCTCCAGAACACACACCAGCACTGCCTTCACATAAAAACACAAACAACACCCACCTTTGTGGAGGCTCTCAATAAAAATCTACCCAAGCAGCAGAGCTCTCCAAGGCAGAAGTGCACTCAACCACCACAACACAATACTAATCATGAGACACACAAATCTTGTAAACAGTGGGCCTCCCAACCAAAGCCCCTAAGGCAAAACAGCATTCCCAACACACTGGTCATAGGTGACTCGATAGTGAGGCACACTGATTTCCCACTCACTAGGTTAAATAAGGAAAAAGAAACAGTCAGCTGCCTGTCAGGCTCCAGGATCTGACACATAATGCATGCACTCAGGTCACTCAACAACAGGTACAAATATAACTCTGTCATTGCACATGTGGGTGTGAATGACCTGACATGTACCTCCCTGGACTACATGAAAAGAGACACGGAGGAGCTCTCGGATTATGTAGCCCAGGTGGGTATAATGCTAGCCCTGAGCAGCATCCTACCATCACCCAGAATGATACCACAGTACAAGCAGAAAATAATTGATTTCAACAATTGGCTAAGTTTCTGGTGTCATTCTAAGGGGATCCAGTATCTGCCTGGGATGACATTATAGACAGACCTCGATGCTTTGGAAGAGATGGCCTGCATCTGTTATCCCTGGGCTTTAGTATACTGGCCAAGGCTCTTCCCAACCCTATAGCACCTTTTTAGGCAGTGTTCCAAAGACCAAATTACCACCATAACAGCTACAAACAAATGCAATCTGAGGGTCTTTTTGCTCAATGCTAGAAGTCTAAATCTTAAAATGCAATTGCTCGAGGCACTCCTTAAAATGGAGAACATCGACATTTGTGCTGTAACAGAAACCTGGTTCAAAGCAGCAAAAAGCACCCCTGCACTACCAGGCTATATCTCATTTCACACCTTTCAGCCCCAGAACGTAGACCAAAGCTCCAAGCTGGTGGTGTCTCCATATTCATAAAGGATGTGCATACCTCCAGACTGGTAGCCCAACATAATGCATCAGAGATACTTCAGGTGCAGCTAACATTGGTTAAGACAGTGATTCAGGTCATAGCCTTCTATAGGTCCCCAGCCATGTCCCAAGACTCGCACTCCACATTCCTAAGCACTCTGGAGAATATTAGGATCCAACCTAACACTGTCTTGCTAGCTGACTTCAACTACCCCTCCATTAACTGGGTAAACTACTCATGTACCAATACACTTACCCAATGTTTCCTGGAGTTCATTAATTCCAATGCCCTGGACCAGCTCGTTCTTACCCCCACTATAGGTACCAACATCCTTGACCTGGTCATTACTAACATGGGCAACCGTTGCTCTACACCAACAGTCAGCTCCTCCCTGGTTAGATCCAGACACAAACTAATCACCTTGGAAATCCACATCCCTCCCACCCCCCAGCAAAGGTAACCACCATGAAAAACTTCTCCAAAGCTAACATTAAGATCCAAAAAAAAAAGGTGGCTAACTTCATGGCACCTTTGCAAATGGAGAATAGTTGCATGACTGCAGAATCATACACCAGTGCACTGTATGAACATGTACACAAATGCATGGATCTCGCCATACCCAATAGAACCAAGACACTCTCCTCCAAAAAAGGAAACCAATCTATTTGTCCCCTGCCATAAGCAAACTCTACAACAGAAGGAGGAACCTGATGCGGAATAAGGTGAAGTCCCAAGACTGGAAAAACTCCCTTATCTGCCTCAACAAAAAGTTGAGATCCCTCATCAAGTCCTCTAAAGCTAGGTATGAAAATCGAATTGCAGCAGATAGTAAAGAAAACCAGAAGGCATTCTATAGTTATGTAAAGAATCTCCACGGCAATACCCAGATTTGTTCTGAGCTGCTGTACAATGGTACCTCCTATATCGAGCCAACAGATATTGCCAGTATACTGGCCGACAGATTCAGTGCCAACTTTACCCCCCTCTCCCCCCAAAAGGACCAAGCACAATACCAGTAGATCACCAGGCATGCAGTATTACTGCTGCACTAGTTAAAACCGCACTGTCAAAGGCCAAGAATACAGCTTCTATGGGACCTGACAATATCCCTGGTTGTGTTCTACATGAACTACAGAGTGAACTGGCACCTCACCTGTGTGTTCTGTTCAGTCACAGCCTCACCTTGGGATTTGTCCCTGCTGAATGGCACACTGCTACAGTTATCCCTCTCCACAAAGTAGGAGCAACTACAGATCATGGGAACTATCGCCCCATTAGCCTGATGAGTCTGATATGCAAAGCTATGGAACACATCATCATGGACCTAATAAACAAGGATATAGAGAATATCCAAACTCTGTATCCCACACATTTTGGTTTTGTGAAGGGTAGGTCATGCCTGTTCAACTTGGTCGACTTCTTTGAGTCAGTCACCAGAGTCGTGGATGAAGACAAGGTGGTTCATACAGCCTACCTTGATCTGGACAAGACTTTTGATACCATTCCCCACTCTGGAATCATAGAAAAACTCATTAAGCTTGGCATCAACCCCTGTATCACTAGGTGGGTTGCAAACTGGCTCACAGATAGAACCCACAATGTGAAAGTAGCTGACTCCAAGTCAGACTGATGATTAGTCATGAGTGGAATCCCACAGGGTTCGGTCCTGGGTCCTCTCCTGTTTGGTATCTACTTCTCTGAAGTCCAGGCCAACACGAAGGGACTCTGTCTGACAATGTTCACAAATGATTGCAAGTTGGGAGCTATTATTAACTCCCCAAGTGATGCTGACATCCTACAGGATGGCTACACTGTGACCAACGACTGGTGTCAGAACCATGGCCTTAAGCTCAGTGCCAAAATATGTGTCATCATCCTCTTTGGGAAAAACCTGGTTCCCATGAATTACCACACTGATGGTAGCCCACTGAACACAGAAGACGTTATAAGAGATCTGGGAACACAGGTTGACAGCAACCTCTCTTTTGATCACCACATTGCCACTGTGGTCAGAAAGTCCTTCTATGTGGCACACCTCATTACTAAGGGTTTTGCATCCAGGAAGAAAGAGGTCATTGTCTCCCTCTAATCTTCCATCATTAGGCCAATCATCGAGTACAATGCCCCATTTGGCATGTACCTCACTAGATACCTACAACAACTGGAGGGTCTGAAAAAGTACCTCACAAAGAGGATCCTAGGGCTTAAACACTTGTCCTATATGGACAAACTCAAAAAATTCCAACTTTTCTCTGTCTCATATCACCTACTTAGAGGCCATCTCTGCTTGACTTACAAAGCCATGTCTGACCCAGCTCTGTTAGAAATGCTACATCTAAAGAAATCCCAATCCCTCCGTACCACACACTCCAGAGATGTCAACCTCATTACCACAATTAACAGAACATGCTGGAGGGACAGGTTCATAACCTAGAGACTGCCCATGCTATGGAACAGACTTCCCATACATGTCAAGCAGAGCACCTCGCTCACCCTCTTCTAGAGAAATCTTGATGAGTGGAAGGGAAACAGAAAATTCACCCCAGGTATAACACCAGTGGCTCTACTCGACAGAGGCACTGGGAACTAAGGTCGGGTGGCACTATGCCAGGGTAATCCTATGGCTAGGCTTGCAAAGGCCCCATGGCCATTAGCCTAGTACACACCTATGAACCTATGAACCTAAAAGTATTAACATTTTTTGGCAAGATTTAGCCTTGAGTAAGAACTGTTTATATGCACATCCCAAACAAACACCAACCTGGTTAACAATAGTAAAAGCGATACTTCTTCTTAAGAGTGAACCTGTAAGCCATTCTAAAGACCATAACTTGCCTTCTAACAATGTATAAACTATATACATGTAATTAATGCCAACAGAGTTTCTACTCATTTAGAAGAAAACTCATTTGCAACAATAAAGCAAAAAAAAGGTAACAAAAGAAAGTTATATGGAAAAATAATCATTTTTTGTTAAATAAAGTCATAATGGTGAATTATAAAAAGGAGAAGAAGCTAAGTACGGCATGGATAGATTACAAAAAGCATTTGATGGCATTCGACATTCATGGCTAAAGGAGCGCTTATATTCTACATTGATCAGTTACATTACAGTGATTATGAAACAGTTGCAAACCACTTTGCAATTAAGTCATGACAATGAGCAAATTATTATCACAAGGACAAAAATTCAAAAGGGAATATTCCAGGGTGATTCTTTGTCACCTCTGTTTTGTCTTGTTCTTCACTTATTAAGCTGTTTACTTACCAGATTAGATTTTGGTTATAATTTGGCTCCTAGAAAACAAACTTGCTTCAAGATGTATCATCCACTTTTTGTGGATGACTTAAAGTGTATAGTTCATCAGATGAGGAGTTGAAAGCTGAACTGCAAGTGGTTAAATCTTTCTCAGCTGATATAAGAAAGACATTGGGTCTTGATAAAAGTGTGAAAGCATGATTTAAAGCAGGAAAGTTGCAGCACCAAGAAAATACCAGTGTGGGACAGGAATGTGATATAAAGGAACTTGAGCAAGAAGCAGAGTGTAAATATTTGGGAACTGATGAAGGATCTGGAATAAAATCAGAAAGTAGTACATCAGAAGACTAAAACTAATACTGAAAACATAAACACAACCACAAACTAAAAAATGAAATAAACAACTGGCTGCCATTCCAAAAAGAAAATGTATTGATCTTTAGTGCCTTGGTGACCTGGACACAGCCTTAAGGATATGTTGGTCCATAGTACCTTTATTTTTCCTAATCTTGATATTGTAAGGCAACCAGTTATTACTGGCACTTTTCCATGTAATAGTTGTGCTGTTTGTCATAATGCAGTTTGTTCTTTTAAGATGATAAACAATGTGAAGTTTTTTCTAATAGAATTGTTTTCGTGTAACACCAAGGGGTTACATATGCTCTATGGTGCCCCATGCAACCTATTTTATATTGGGGAAACAAAAAGGATGTTTAAAGTTAGGTTACTGGAGCACATTAGGGACATAAAAAAAAAACAAAAATTAGAAAAGTTTGTGGCTGTACATTTTAAAGAAAAACACAACAGTGACTTTTTGTTATTACAAGGTACTGTTCTTGAAAAAATAATTTTACAGTAGGAGATAGTTTTTCATTGAAGGAACAACTTCTTTATAAAGAATCTGTTTTTATTTTAAAGTATAATACTTTCATACCTGCAGGTTTGAATTGTGAAGTTAATTGGAAATATTTGATCTAATTATTTACGTAGTTAATTGTATGTTTAACTGGTTTTATACAAATGAGTGTGATGAATGAAGAGAATGCGAAAGAGAGAAGGTTGGATGATGCAGGGATAGTGAATCATGAAGTGCAATGGATTAGCAAGGAGGAAGTAAGGATAGCTATGAAGAGGGTGAAGAATGGAAAGGCTGTTGGTCCAGATGACATTCCTGTGGAAGCATGGAGGTGTTTAGGAGAAATGGCAGTGGAGTTTTTAACTAGATTGTTTAATGAAATCTTGGAAAGTGAGAGGATTCCTGAGGAAAGGAGAAAAAGCATTTTGGTACCGATTTTTAAGAATAAGGGTGATGTGCAGAGCTGTAGTAATTACAGAGGGATAAAACTGATCAGTCACAGCTTGAAGTTATGGGAAAGAGTAGTGGAAGCTAGGTAAAGAAGGGAGGTGATGATTAGTGATCAGCAGTATGGTTTCATGCCGAGAAAGAACACTACAGAAGTGATGTTTGCTCTGAGAGTGTTGATGGAGAAATATAGAGAAGGTCAGAAGGAGTTGCATTGTGTCTTTGTGGATTTGGAGGAAGCATATGACAGGGTGCCTAGAGAGGAGTCATGGTATTGTATGAGGAAGTCAGGAGTGGAATAGAAGTATGTAAGAGTGGTACAGGATATGTACGAGGTTAGTGTGACAATGGTGAGGTCTGCAGTGGGAGTGACAGATGCATTTAAGGTGGAGGTGGGATTACATCAAGGATCAGCTCTGAGCCCTTTCTTATTTGCAATGGTGATGGACAGGTTGACAGACGAGATCAGACAGGAGGCCCCATGGACTATGATGTTTGCATATGACATTGTGTTCTGTAGTGAGAGTAGGGACCAGGTTGGGGAGACCCTGGAGAGGTGGATATATGCTCTAGAGAGGAAAGGAATGAAGGTCAGCAGGACTAAGACAGAATATACCTGTGTGAATGAGAGGGAGGATAGAGGAATTGTGAGGATGCAAGGAGTAGAGTTGATGAAGGTGGATGAGCTTAAGTACTTTGGATCAACAGTTCAGAGTAATGGTGATTGCGGAAGAGAGGTGAAGAAGAGAGTACAGGCAGGCTGGAATTGGGTGGAGAAGAGTGTCAGGAGTGATTTGTGACAGACGGGTACCAGTAAGAGTGAAAGGGAAGGTCTACAAGAGGGTAGTGAGACCAGCTATGTTGTATGGGTTGGAGATGGTGACATTGACAAAAAGGCAGGAGTCAGAGCTGGACGTGGTAGAGTTAAAGATGTTAAGATTTGCACCAGGTGTGACAAGGATGGACAGGATTAGCAATCAGTATGTTAAAGGGTCAGCTCAAGTTGGACGGTTTGGAGATAAAGTCAGAGAGGTGAGATTGCAATGGCTAGGACATGGATGGATGCTGGGTATATTGAGAAAAGGATGCTAAGGATGGAGCTGCCAGGTAAGAGGAAAAGAGGAAGGCTCAAGATAAGGTTTATGGATGTGGTGAGAGAGGACATGTGGGTGGCTGGTGTGACAGAGCAAGATGCAGAGGACAGGAAGAAATGGAAACAGGTGATCTGCTGTGGCGACCCCTAACGGGAACAGCCGAAAGAGAAGAATAGTGTGTTTTGTGATGTTTAATACCGAAAACAGCCTTGACATCTAGGAATTAAGTTGAAGTTGTACACCAGTTTGCTCTTCCTGTTTTAGCATAAAGTTTTGGTGTAACTGACTAGCTCCAAAAGGAGTTGGATCAGTTGGACAAAAAACAAGAAAAATGCTTCATGCTTATCACATGATATATATAAATCAGTGTAAACCAAGATTATATTTCCCCTCCTTTAAATTGATTATATGTATACGTCTGTGATCGTGGGACTGCATACATATCCCTTGACCTTGTTGTGAAAGGTTTAAAACATGAGAAGTCTAAGATGACTTCTCTGCTTAGTTTAGCAGAACCATTTAAGTGTCAAGTGGCAATCCAAATCAACCAGAAGTAGACAAAAGTCAGACAGCAACTGAATGTGCCAAAAAACAAAAGAAAGACCACAAGGAAAATGATCAGATGAGAATGAAAGAAACGAGTAAAAATGATAAATTTAGTGCTAAGTATAGAAAACTTCTGGAACAACCTCATGTTGATCAAAATTTAATGTAGGAATGGATAAGGAGAGGTGAATTTAAACCAAAAGATGAAAGGTTAATATTGGCTGACCAGGACAGTGGATTGCATACACATTGGTTTACAAAGTTCATTGAACACAAGTGAGAAGCAGACAGATGCAGGGTATGTAAAACTGAACTGGAAACAGTTGCATAACTTGTTGCTGAGTGTAATGCACTAATGGCAGAAGGCCTGTATACTGAAAGGTGTAATAATGTGGCAAGACTGTTGCACTAAGGATTGTGCAAAGACTACAATATTGAAGTAGCTGAGAAGCATTGGAAACATAAGCCACAAAGCATTATAAACAATGATTACATTTATATCACATGGGATCACCCATTACCAACAGTTCAAAAATACATGGGAGAAAACCAGATGTAGTCCATGAAAAGAAGAAAAACGTAGCATTGATCATTGAAATTGCTACACTCAGTGATTACAGTGTATTACATAAAGAGAGAAACAAAGTCATAAAATAGCAGGATTTGCCGGCAGAAATGAGAGCAATGTGGAACAAAGATGCCCAGACAGTTCCAATAGTAGTAGGAGCAATGGGTCTCATAAAAAAAGAATTAATAGTCATATTTAGATACGCTACCATTGCATGTAACTCCACATGAATTGCAAGAGTAGTCAGTTCTGGGCACACTTCGGGTGCTGCTAAGAGCATTGTTGGCTAACATCAAAGATTGAAACATTACTAATTTCATGAACTTTAATCATACCCTGACTTAGGAATGGAGTCCATTCCTGTCATGGTATTAGACACCAAAATGCATGGATAATTTAAAGCTGGAAAGGGAATAATAGTGTAGGAACAATGCTCTAACAGAGAAGTGATGAAGCTTTTGAAAAATGATAGATGGACAGTTTCATCTCCTCACTCGATCAGTTAAACTGGAATATATTAAAATGCATTCTGCTAGACAATGAACAACCTGTTCATGAGTACACTAAATGAGCATGCTCCTCTTAGAAGAAAATTACTCTAACATAACCCAGCACCATGGTTATCTAAAAATACAAAGCAATTGATGGCACTCAGAGACAAAATTTGGAAAACCTGGCACACCAACAAGTCACAGGAAAATCTTCAATTCAAAGAACTACAAAACAAAACAATTATAGTATGAGACATGACAAAAAGTTCCCCTGTTGTAACTTACAACAGTTTCAACAGAGCAACCAGAAACAATTCTGGTCCACTAACCAAAATTCTGTTAACCCAGACCACAAACCTCAGCCCAACCCCTCTACCAATGACTCCGCTGCAACTATTGCTAATAGCTACTTACCTCAGTCATTAAAGAAAAATAAACCATTGACCCAAATACCCCTCGCACACTCACTCAGTGAGCGACTCATTTCTCGTTAAAGGTAGTCCCACTGCTACTATTAAAAATATCTATTAAAACTAAAAACTGCAGGTCCTACAGCAGGAAATCTCCAATCTGAATTCCTAAAAATAGCAGCAGAAGCCCTTGCCTACACCATATTAATTTTTATAAACAGATACATTCTTGAATCTCTTGTCCCAGACACCTAGAAAAAAAGCATACATAATTCCTCTTCACAAAGCAGAAGCCTCCCCTGACTACTCAATCAGGCCAGAAGTTATCCTGTCCCCACTACCAGAAATTCTTGTAAAATGCATCCACACTCAGTGACTATAGTATCCATGCACCAAGCATCTTATTTCACCCACACAGCCTGAATTTCACCCCAGTCATAACACAACTACTGCCCAACTATATTTTGCAGGTACTATCAACAAAAATACAATTTCATCCTTATTCCTAGACCTGTCAAAAGCATTTCACACTGCCACACACAACAAATTACTGGGAAAAAAAACTCCACACCTGTTCCACTTTTCAACCTATTCCTAAATTATCTACGTACTCACACCACATATGCAACCCTACAATACGCTGATAACGTTAAACTAAATAACCCAAAAGTCCTTAACAATAGTAGGAACTTCACTAGAAAACTCAGAATTACTGCTTAATTCCCAAAAAACTATATTGCCTATCTTCTCCCCAAAAACATAGAGTAAATCATGCATCAAAATCACCTCAACAAACAATACAACAATGCAACAAATCAGCAGCACAAAACTACATGAACTTACTATCAAGAATAACATTACTACCAAAAAAAATGAAACCTGGGACTTGTATAGAGAGTAAAACCTTGTCTATAGACAAACCTTAGAAAGGACTTCATCCTACCAGCACTACTGTATGGATACGCACTTTTCACAAACATCAGTACTACCATACAAAACAAATTGGAGTAATGCTATAATAAAGTTACATGCTTTGTAGCAAACTGGTCAAGTTGAATCCATCACTGCCTGCCCTAAAACAATTATCCTGGATTGAACTCCCCCACCACTACCACCACTACAATCAACTAGTACTTGTACACAGCATAATAAACTACCCTAACAAATATGCAGTAATAAATTGAATCTCATGGGCTATGCCTGCAAAAGGTCCACTGAGATCAGTCCACTATCCTGGCAAATAAGTATAAGTAAAATAAATAAATAAAGATCCAAATTATACCAACCAAACAAGTCTCTCATTTTCAAAGACCAGCTCTTTCTCACTATCTCCAAAGCCCAAAATTCAGCAAAAATCTCACTGCACTTACCCCTCCTCCAGTTGTCGGGCACCTTGACGATTAACAACCATTTAAACTCATGCTTAGTTATCATCTCAGATCAGCCTAACTTTGTAACAGTAAAACACCTGGATGAAACACAATCATACTCCTCCACTATGTTTTATTTATTCATTTGCCTTTTGTTCACTAGGCTGGTCTGACTGGGCACGTAGGTCCATTTCAGCAGAGGCCTGGGGAGAAAAGCTGTATACAAATTTTACAAAGTTACAAAAATAAGTCAAAAATAAAGTTTAAATAATTAACAAATAAAATGAAAAAGTGTTTCATAACCTGACATTATACATTTATAAATTGACTTACAGTGGAGTGTTTTACTGTATTATACATTATGAACAATATGTATACATTTACATGATAGTTGCCAAGAGAAAGGGATTACAGTTACAGGATAGATGTTGCGGAGAGCTGGTAAATACAAGATTCAGTGTTAAAGTCTAGTCCCATTCTCTCCTAAAGCCATACATATATCCCTACTCTGCAACTACTCTGTTTCCTTCTACCCCTCACCCCAACCCTTCTGTTTCCTGCAAAATTATTTTTTTCACTAAATAGCCAAGCTTAACATATTACATAATCACTTCCGTCCTCTATCTTTTCATTTACATATTCTCAGCCATCTATAATCTTCTGTCCTACTAACCTTTTCTCTATATTTTTTAGATAAACTGATCTATGAACTGCTGACTGTATGAATAATATGGCACTATTTTGCCTGAAGAGGTAATGTACAAAATTATTTTAGTGTAGTGTTGTAACTGTTTTTCACTTCTGTATGTATCAAATATTGTACTGAAATGTTCAGTGTTATACTGACTGAACCTATATATATGTGTGTGTGTGTGTGTGTGTGTGTGTGTGTGTGTGTGTGTGTGTGTGTGTGTGTATATATATATATATATATATATATATATATATATTCCAATTTTTTTTTTGTATTTTGGAGCTTTTCTCCTTGGGCCTTCACTGAAAATGAACTATTTGTACCCAGACAGACTTCTCCAGCCAACAGATTTACAATAAATAAATATATAAATAAATAAACAGAGATTAAAAAAATATTGACTAAATGTAATGCAGAATGATGCAGTACAAATTCTCATGACTTCAAGAGGTAGCTGGACAGGTATAAATATGTCTGCATGCAATGGTAATTCCACCAGAGAATAAGTGGAAAATAAATACAAGAGCCTTAATGGAGATAGTGATTAGGGCTCAAATGAGCTAAATTACATTTTTTTTAAACATATAAAAATAATAAAGTATCTGAAGAAGCATAGTTAACCTACGTGAAAGCGCTCATTTCTTGTTTCCAATAAAGACGTTTTAGTTAGAAGACGGAGTTTTATCCTGTGGCGATTCCTTCTGTTCTCATCGTCATCATTTTTTTTAAACAGCGTACAGTGGTGTTTCTTGAATCATTGAAATTGTAAAATTTCTGATTAAAAACAAAAGTAAATCTGAAGAACAAAAAGGTGAAGATGATGGTGACAGCAGTTACCTTGTTTAAACAGAGGTCATGGAAAGATGGGAACAGTTACTTACCCATTAATGTCATTTCTGGCACAAAGATTGTTATGTACAGGGTTCAACAGGGTAATCTAATGCAATTTCTGAATGGCAGTACTCGTATTCAAGGCAGACAACATCATGACCTCATGCAGCAGACATTTTGCAAATCCAGCTTCAGTCCAATCTATGACTTGCACAACAGTGACATGCCGATAGAAGGCCCTGTGAAGGACATGCAACTGAACTTTAGCAGAACCATTGGCACATGCCTCACAGGAAGCTGTTGTTGTCATTAAATGTAAAAAGGTGAATCCAGTGATGGTGACATAAAATAGGAATCTGACTGATACAACAAAATTTAAATGATGTTAGATAAAATAACTGTGTAGAAAAACATAAGTAGGCATACCGTTTAGTGCTGATAAGTGCACTGTTTTGCATATTTAGCACCAGCTATCATACTTGGGCAGAAAGAACAGATGACTTTGCTTACTGATGAAGCCAGCACTTGTGCGTGCAGTTTACATGTATTGAGGGGTCAACCTTCACAGTCATAGCACAGTTTGTAGATTGGGCAGAAATATGTCAGATTCACTGAAAAAGTGTTATGGACTCCATTGTAAGGAATCAAGGGAAAATTCATACTCTGGAAATTATAGTCATTAACAGGTTAAATGCTGCAATGAAATGCTTAAAAGCAGCAGAAAAAGGCAAACATATGCCAATGTATATAGGCTAGGGAAAAAGCGAACTCAAGAGGTTTATCCTAATATATATAACTGTAGATGAAGAATTGTGTCTATTTGTAGTGGTCATGCAGAGAAAGAGAGTAACAGGGCAGAAAGTGCATAAAAAGGGTTAAGAAAAATGGCTAAACAAATTGAGAGGCTACTGTATTAGATGCTGGGATTGTAATAAGAGACCTTTGTTGCACTCTGGAAGGCAGCAGAGAAGGTAGTGGGCATGGTACTGACACATTGTACAATTAGGGGGCAGCTGGAGTTGTGAAAAAAGAGACAGTGACAGTTCCAAGAAAGGAAATTACTCATGACTGATGGAAGGAAATCTTGCTTCTCAGAGAATATGTGGGGCCTTGAAACCTACTGCCTTTGAACATGTTAACAGATGCAGTGCTAATGGACACATCCCTGCACAAGTTCAGTAACACATAAAATAAAAGCTAAAAAAAAAAAAAAAGGGTTGGCCATGTGTAGAAGAAAGTCAGCTTCTGAAGGGCTGGATGATAGTGTATGATAAACTACTGTATTTCATCTGTCAATATTTCTGTGTAGGTATATCCGTTTATTTTAAAAGTTTTTTTCTAGTTTTAAAAAAGTACTGCACAGCAGATACATTTCCATTTACCTTTCTCACAAATGAAGAACATGTACTCTATGCAAATTATTACTGCTTGATAGTTTTTGGACCCCTTTTGTATTAGTTCTGACCATGTACAAAGATATATATCCTTTTGTTTACCATGTAAAAATAAAAACTTCTGAAGTTAAAGTGAAAAACACTCATAAAGATCTGCATGATTTGGTAATTGTGCATTCACACACACAGACACACACACACACACACACACACACACACACACACACACACACACACACACACACACAAATATATGTCTGTATAGTGGTTTGTATCATCAAACAAGTTAACACTATCCCATTTGCTACATTGCTAAAAGGTTCTGTTATGTGTGTCTTCAGTAGCTGGAGTTTAATGAACCAAATAACTCATAATCTGTGTTGTACACTGTTTGGCAAAGTAATTTTATACATATAGAATGTATACATAATACATGTCTAAAAAGCACAATAAAACAAGAAAATCCAGTTAATGAGTTTTCCTTTTATCTTGCATTTTTCTGCACACTGCAGCAGTTGCAAAATGAGTAGCATTTTTTCATAAAATAAATGGTGGTATGTCAGTGGTACAAACATGTATTATGTAGCAGTTGTAAATGGCAATTTGTTAATGTTAAAAAAAACAAAAGCTATGATTTTTTTTATTAGTAAAGCATTTTGACTCAACTCCATTATTACCAAAAAAAAGATAAATGCCTACTTTACAAATTGCTATGGTCTCATATTAAACCAAAGTGTACATCTGCCTTTATTAACTATGCAGGCCTGTCTGCCTGATTAAATATGCAACCACATGGAACAATTTATAAAAATGCTTACATTTTCTTCCCTGTAGTTTAATGCATGATTTGCTCAGTTAGTTTTAATACAATTTGATATTGATTATGCAAGCCATGCCTTAAATCCTTGTCTCTTATTCTGTTTAATTCAGACCTCTCAACTGTCCTTATTTTAGAGGAACATTCCTGTTTTCTGGCCTGATTTACCCCCTGCACATGATAGTACCTATTTTTGAGGTATGTCCCTTTTTTCAGGCTTGACTTACCTGTTCACGCAGTTTCCTGACTCCCCCTCATCAAACATGATTTGTAAAGCTATCCAGTACATAGAAAACTATATAAACTATATCATATGACCAAGACAGTACTGACACCAATAATTTAAAGAAAGAGGATGCACATCTTTCCTATCTCTTTTTCATAAGCAAAAATAAATGACATTGTGTGGTAGAATTGTACAATACAGTTCATTATTCCATCTTTTTTTCAACGTATTTCTGAGTAGTTGCTTGCATTCAAACTGGAAGTGGGAAGAGTTATGTGCTATGTGGTATTTAAATTTTGTGCTAAGGTAGATGCCCAGATATTTTGCTGGCTTTGCTACCTTTCAAGGGCCTTTATACCTATTTGTGTCTGCAAGATGAGAGGCAGAATAATCATTAATATTAAACATGAAGATATCCTGTCTGTGGTATGACAACAAATAGTGGCATGCTACTTCATGTCAGACTAGTATACATACATTCCCCATGTAGCATTGCTGATTCAGGCCCATATCAGTAACACTCTTCATATGCAGTCTTTTAGAACTGTACTGGGGTTTTGTCTTCATAATACTCCTACCTGTAGAATATAATGAGTTGCTTATTTTGTGCACACTGTTTAAAATGCTTAATCATATCATATCATATATCCCAAGTATTTGTTACTTTTGACTTAAGTTTACAGAGGAAGTACTATAAAACCAAATGTTTCTGGTTATAGGTTTATGCAGATTATTTGCAATTTTACTACACAGCATAAACATGTCATTAAATAACATTACAGTAATTATCCTCACCTTTTACTTTTATATTACTGAAAGGATTCACAGTTAGTTCTACATGTTCAACAACATTATCATTTTATTGTTAATATTGCCTTCCCCATCAGAATAATAAAAGTGCAGATTGTGAAAATGGCTGCATCGTGATTGTCAGTTCCAAAGCCAAAAAAAAGTCTTTGTTCCATCAAAATAAAAGCCTCAGATCTTGAAAAGGAGCTCATGATTTCTCTGTATAAAACCAAGACTCAGTGAATACAAATAAAAAATGCTGTTTAGCAACCTCTCATGCAGAAAAATAAAACAAAAAAAAAACTGCAGCATTCATGTAGTAACAAATCTGTGCATAACAAATTTCTGAAAATGTTAGCTTAATTTAAAACCGTATCACATATATGCACATGCATATATAGTGTATTTGCGATTGTGTTTGCACAGTTGTGAAATTGTTAGCAATTTTTGTGTTCATCTATGACTTGTCAAATTTTATCAAGTTTACAACTATGGATAGTATGAAGTATGGAGTGCAGACTTAATTTAATGTAATTTAGTATGTCTGGTTTGTGCAGACTTGTATTGTATTTTTTTATCCTGATACAAGATCTCATGTCAGTCACAACCTGAGCCAAAAGACAGACATAGTAACAATGGGAAAATACAAACATAGATTGTGAAAACATAGCTTTGGAGATAGTGTTTAATACAAAAATAAGATTATATGTGTCTCAAAACTGTAAAATATAGATGTATTTTGTCATATTTGTATGCATACATTGCCACAATTTTATTGGGTTTGTACAACAACAACAGAGGTAAGAGGAGGTCGTACAAAGATGTAAGAGGAGATGGAGGAGGGCAGAATGCATGAGTACTAGTGAGAAAGTGTGTCCTAATGAAAACGAGATGAGTCCTGTCAGCGCAGGAGCAGCAGAGTGAAGAAATGAGGGAGAAGAGAGGCAGAAATGGGTACTTCATTGGTTATTGGGGCAAGGAGAATAGACACAGTTACACTGAGATGCATACTGTGTATGGAGACCCTTTCTCAGCTGAAGACTGTCAAGTTGTCTATTATGAAACACAATTCTGCAGAGCTGAAGCCAGACTGGATGAAGCTGTCTTTGCTGCACATAGAGAGGAGGAGATCCTTGTACAGTAATTGAAACAGGGAGGGTTGACCTAAGAGATCAGTATTTATTTAATTATTATTATTTATATATTTTACATGTGTTAACCAGGAAAATCCGACTTGAAATTAAACCAATTTTCAGTGGAGGCCCGGGGGGGAATACTCCAGATGCATGTCTTTGTAACGTGGGAGGAAACTGGAGCACGCGGAGGAAACCCACACAAATGCAGAGAGGACATGCAAGCACCCCAGCTGATAATCAAATAGGAGAACCTCTTGCTGTGAGGTGACAATGCTACTGCTGCACCACTACACCATCCAAGAGTATGTGAGACTGACGGCTAGTTTGGAAGAAAACTGAAGTCAGTAATCAGTATTTATAGCAAGTCACATGGTGGTAAGCAAATAATATGTTGTGCTCAGTGCTGGGGACAGTGCTGTAAAGAAAAAGAGCAGGTAGTGCTGCATGTTTTTGTCAGCAAGGTAAATGAACTGACAAAATTTATGTAGTATTAAATGGAGAAGATTAATATTGTATGTATTAATTTAGACAGAAGAAAGGAGAACATATTCTAATTTAGGCATGAAAAATGTTTAGTTATAGATCTACATGATTTTGGCATAACCTGGTAGCAAATGTTATTGCATATATCAGTTGACAAAGGATTCCTTTAGATATGATCTATATATGGCTGTGACATGAGACTGAAAGTACAGGAATAAAACCTGGATATTTAAAAATAGTACAAGGGATAAGATGGCTTCAAATGTCCCAGAGTTGTAATGGTTGAGTTTAAGCAAACCTTTCCTTGGTACCAGATATTATAGTATTAGTTTTTTTTTTTTTTTTGGAGGGTGGGGTCTGAATAAAATATTGCCACTGTAAAACCAATATCATGGGTCCAAGAACTGTTGTAGAAGCTTGTTATATAGTTTAGAAGTACATGAGAATACCTAAAGTAGGATAAGGTAGTCTGATTAAAGAATATATTCAGGGTATTGAGTTCTTCAGAAAGGTGGTTATTAAAGCGTGAAAAGAAACTGTAGAATGATGGAGACTGAAAAGCTGAATGATGAGTTCTGTTATTTATGCCAAACACACTTGTGGTAAATAAGGCATTGTCAGTACTGCTAATGATAAAGTCTTCAGCCAATGAAAACACTGTGATAGTGTTGAGAGAGAGAACAAAAGTAGCTTGAAGTATTAGAGGTTACATTGCAAATTATTCCAGATGAGTTTTTGAAAGTTTTGTGATAGGCAAGAGGTTGGTGATAGGAGAGATGTGCTGTGGCAGAGAAGGGTTGCTGACTTTGGATAAAAGAATAAATTCGGCTGACTTCCACTCAAAGACGTATGATCCCAGACTGAACAGGGGGGATTGAAATGTCAATGAGCGGTTGGAAAATTTTTACTTAGACTTAAAAAAAAAGATGCAAATTGGAGTTGATAGGATGAATAGTATTATGGAAGAAAGATCCCTGAGAATGGAAATTGAGGAAATCATATTCTAATGCATTACTGGGGAAATAAAAACGATAAATCAAAATGAATTATTTATCACCAAAGTGGTATACTAAGTATCTATCTCCATACCATTTCTTTAATACATTTTCTTCAGTAAACTTGCTTTTAACGTACCCAGCTGCCTATAATTTTGTACATGATGATATAGTAATAAACTGGTCCCATCCCCTCCTATTGACAAATCTAGCTGGAGCAACAAAATAAGTTTCTCAATCTGTCCATTTGGGTCAGTACCAACAAAATCTTACTAATCTTTAGGTAAACAAAGACCCTGACTTCTGGTACACCTCAAAAAATAGCAAAGCCCTACTAATCTCCTTATAAAAGAACAAAATAACTACTAAATTGAAATGACAACCACCTTCAAATACCTTGACATCTGGCATGCCCAGTACTTGACTTTTTATACTTGTATTGAAACTCACAGATGAAATGAAAATGAACCATCTACTATTTTACACTGTAAAAATCTACCCAGTTCTCCCTTTACCTGCTTGTAGTGCCATAAGTAAGGGAATTTGCTTTGCCCAGTTGTAGTGTAAACTTCTTGTAATGATGGCAGCTTCTAACAAAAACACAGTATCCCTTCAGTCACATTCCAACAAAATCTTTAGATTCCTTACAAGCTTTCCTAAGTCTGAACATCACTATTTAAGCATGTTAACAGCCAAATGGCTACCAGTTACAGAAAGAGATGACTTTGTTTTAGGATCAATTCTTTTCAAACTCCTACACTTTGGCACATGCACATCTTTCGCTGCACCACACCAACCTACTCTCTAAAATTGTAATGCCACTCAGGACATGTACCTCAAACACCTAGGTCAACGCTACAATGTTCGAATCACAGCTTCTACTACTAAGCTCCAAAATGTTAGTCATCTCATTCTGATTACAAAGAAGACCTTTTAACTGCTTTAGCTTTTTAGACCACAACTAAAGCTTATCTCCTCAAGTAATGCAAGTTTTAAATGTTTCAAGCCTGGGCCCATCTCCTGAACTTCTCTAATTTAGAGTATCTCCAAAAGTTTTTTTTTTGTGTGTGTTTGATTTTTAACATCTTGTGTGTATTGTAAATCATTTATTCTTATAATGACATATTAACAATTGTTAGTTTACCACTAATTCATCTTTGTATTTTCAATTTTTTGCATGTTTGCACCATGATTGCACAGTTTTGTTGATTTATATGACAACTCTGTGCCACCAGACTGAACATGAAATTGTTACTTAGAGATTCTAGCAGGTTCTGTGCTCAGTTTTCAGTAATGTGGTTTAGTGAAACTGTGGAAGATCTGTACAGAAGGTATTATAAGTCTGTTGGGGGAAGTTGAGGGAGAGTAATGGAAGCAAAAGCGGATTGCTGACCAGTAAAGTCTTGAAGGAGCCAGACAGAAGCTATGGAGTACAGTGGGGAGTCAGAAGAGTAAATGTTGACTTTTAGGATTTTTTTAGGTTCTGTACAAGAAAATTTCTTTTGCTTGAAAAATAAAGTTTGCTAGTTCATGCAGTAGTTAATATTTGCAGTTGTTATTGTAACTGGCACCATCTTGTATGTTTGAAAAAGGTAGCAGATGGCATACCCTTAGGCATATTCCAGTGATGCCAATGCAAATTATAATGTAAAATAAGGACTTTGGCTGCTTTGGTATCTGTTCATTCTAATTAAAGTAAATTGTTGATAGAGAGTGAAACAGTATCAATACATTTGGTAATATTATATGATTGGGACCAATTCAGGGCATACAAATGGTAAAGCAGTTCAGAATTCTTATATGGTGGAAGAAAGCAACAAGAAGTCGTTTCAAGCTTTCTGGATGACCAATGCAAAATAGTAGTGTAGTGCTCACTGAGGCTATTTGATGGAGCTTTGATTGAGGAACAGCAACTGGCCATATTAGTAAAAAACTGAGACCTAACAAGGAGTGGCTTCCCATAAGAAGATGGAGCATACAGTTTGGTTACCAAGCTCTGTACAGATATGGAAGGCTAAGATGTGCTGCAGTTTATTATTTACATTGCTGTGGCAGTAGGGCTCATTTCAACCAGTAGGACAACAGTTGTTCTGTGTGCTAGAGAATCAGACAAGGAAAGGTAGCTGTGAAGGCCAGCAAGCATTGGAAAGTAAGCAGAGATAATGATAAGCTTATTGTTTTGCCCAATATGAATGAGAGTGACAATGCAGTTAGCCTCATAATCATTTATAGATGATGAAGTAAAATGAAGGGGGGTGGCGGCGGCAAAGTTCTCTGACACCAGTACGGCCTCCTGTAAAAGTACTGAATCGGTTATGTCTAGAGATACTATATGTGCCTGTAGTAGATGGAGGAAAAGATGTGTCACATTTAAGCTATGCTTATGCGGTAAAATGATGATCAGATTTTTATTAATACTTAAGTTCATAATTGTGATAATTGTGTACTAGGCGAATGGCCCTGGAGCCTTTACAAGCCTAGCCCATAGGATTACCCTGGCATTGTGCCACCCAACCTTAGTTCTCAGTGCCTCTGTCGAGTAGAGCCACTGGAGTGATCCGGGGGGATTTTTCTATTTCCCATCCACTCATCAAGATTTTTCTTGAAGAGGGCCAGTGAGGTGCTCTGCTTGACATGTATGGGAAGTCTGTTCCATTGCATGAGCAGTCTCTGGGTTATGAACCTGTCCCTCCATCATGTTCTGTTGATTGTGGTAGTGAGGTTGAGGTCTCTGGAGCGTGTGGTGTGGAGGGATGGTGATTTCTTTAGAAGTATCATTTTTAACAGAGCTGGGTCAGACATGGCTTTGTAAGTCAAGCAGAGATCACTTCTAAGTAGGCGATATGAGACAGAGAATAGTTGGAGTTTTTTGAGTTTGTCCATATAGGACAAGTGTTTAAGGCCTAGGGTCCTCTTTGTGAGGTACTTTTGCAGTCTCTCCAGTTGTTGCAGGTGTCTAGTGAGGTACATGCCAAATGGGACATTGTACTCGATGATTGGCCTAATGAAGGAAGAGTAGAGGGAGACAATGACCTCTTTCTTCCTGGATGCAAAACCCTTAGTAATGAGATGTGCCACATAGAAGGATTTTCTGACCACAGTGGCAAAGTTGTGGTCAAAAGAGAGTTTGCTGTCAACATGTGTTCCCAGACCTCTTATAACACCTTCTGTGTTCAGTGGATTACCATCAATGTGGTAATTCAAAGGAACTGGGTTTTTCCCAAAGGGGATGAAGACACATTTTTTGGCATTGAGCATAAGGCCATGGTTCTGACACCAGTCATTGGTCTCATTGAGGCCTTTCTGTAGGATGTCATCATTGCTTGAAAAGTTAATAATAGCTCCCAACTTGCAATCATCTGCAAACTTTGTCAGCCAGAGTCCCTTTGTGTTGGCCTGGACTTCAGAGAAGTGGATACCAAACAGGAGAGGACCCAGGACCGAACACTGTGGGACTCCACTCGTCACTGGTCGGCAGTCTGACTTGGAGTCAGCTACTTTCACACTGTGGGTTCTATCTGTGAGCCAGTTTGCAACCCGCCTAGTGATAAAGGGGTTGATGCCTTGCTTAGTAAGTTCTTCTATGATTCCTGAATGGGTAATGGTATCAAAGGCCTTGGCCAGATGAAGGTAGGCTGTATGAACCACCTTACCTTCATATCCACAACTCTGGTGACTGACTCGAAGTCAACCAAGTTGAGCAGGCATGATCTACCCTTCACAAAACCAAACTGTGTAGGATCCAGAGTTTGGAGATTCCCTATATCCTTGTTTATTAGGTCCATGATGATGTGTTCCATAGCTTTACATATCAGACTCATCAGGCTAATGGGGCGATAGTTCCCGGGGTCTGTAGTCACTCCTCCTTTGTGGAGAGGGATGACTGTAGCAGTGCACCATTCAGTGGGGACAAAGCCTGAGGTGAGGCTGTGATTGAATAGGGCACACAGGTGAGGTGCCAGTTCACTGTAGTTCATGTAGAACACAGCCAGGGATACTGTCAGATCCCATAGAAGCTGTATTCTTGGCCTTGGACAGTGCTGTTTTAACCTGTGCAGCAGTAATACTGGATGCCTGGCAATCTACTGGTATTGTGGTTGGTCCTTTGGAGGGGGGGGTAAAGTTAGCACTGAATCTGTTTGCCAGTATATTTGCAATATCTGTTGGCTCGGTATAGGAGATACCATTGTGCAGTAGCTCAGAGCAAATCTGAGTATTGCCATGGAGATTCTTTACATAACTATAGAAGGCCTTGTAACTGTCTTTACTATCTGCTGCAATTCTGTTTTTATAGCTAGCTTTAGAGGATTTGATGAGGGATCTCAACCTTTTGCTGAGGCTGATAAGGGAGTCTTTCCAGTCTTGGGACTTCATCTTATTCCACATCAGTTTCCTCCTTCTGTTGTAGAGTCTGTTAATGGCAGGGGAGCACCAGATTGGCTTCCTTTTTTTTGAGGAGAGCGTCTTAGTTCTATTAGGTATGGTGAGATCCATGCATTTGTGTATGTGTTTGTACAGTGCATTGGTGTATGATATGGCAATCATGCAACTATTCTCCATTTTCATGGGTGCCGTGAAGTTAGCCACCTCTGTTTTTAGGAGCCCAAAGTTAGCTTTGGAGAAGCTTTTCATGTTGGTTATCTTTGTTGGGGGGGGTGGTGAATTTTCAAGGTGATTAGCTTGTGATCGGATCTAACCAGGGAGGAGCTGACTATTGGTGTGGAGCAACAGGCACCCATGTTAGTAATGACCAGGTCAAGGATGTTGTTACCTCTAGTGGGGGTAAGAACGAGTTGGTCCAGGGCATTGGAATTAATGAATTCCAGAAAGCGTTGGGCAAGTGTATTGGTACATGAATAGTTTTCCCAGTTGGTGGAGGGGTAGTTGAAGTTGCCCAGTATGAGAGTGTTAGGTTGGACCCTAATATTCTCCAGGGTGCTTAGGAATGTGGAGTGTGAATCTTGGGACATGGCTGGGGACCTAGAGCAGGCTATGACCTGAATCACTGTCTTACCCAATGTTAGCTGCACCTGAAGTATATTAGATGCATTATGTTGGGCTACCTGTCTGGAGGTGTGTGCATCCTTTATGAATATGGAAACACCATTGCCTTTGGAGCTTCGGTCCAAGTTCTGGGGCCGAAAGGTGTGGAATGAGTTATAGCCTCGTAGTGCAGGGGTGCTTTCTGCTGCCTTGAATCAGGTGTCTGTTACAGCACAAATGTTGATGTTCTCCATTTTAAGGAGTACTTCGAGCGAGTGCATTTTGAGATTTAGACTTCTAGCATTGAGCAGCATGACCCTCAAATTGCGTTTGTTTGTAGTCTTCTAGTATTTATGTGGTCACACCTTTATCATTTTGTTTTGACAACAGACAAAGGCTAAATATAAATGAAGTGAATGTTAACAGAGTGGGCCCGGGATTGATTTACTGTCTCTAGACAATAGAAAGAATGAGAGAGATGACAGGTAAGAGTAAACAACAGGTTGAGATGGAATGAGGTGAGTTAGAACAGTAAGAAGCTACATGAAAGCTAACAGAGAATGTAGGAATGCAATGACAGAGAATGGTTAAATGGGTAAACCTGAAGCATGAAGGCCACAGAATGTACTTGTATTATGTGATGTCTATAGGTGGAGGTAAACAAGTGATAATTGTGGGGGGGGTTGTGTGGATGATAAAAGAGGACAAGAATGGAAGAAGAAGAAGAATGGAATGTTAGTAATGAAAATCAGAAAGATTAACTTGATGAGAAGAGAAACTAGCTGAAGTGGGGGAGTTTAAACTTCTTGCTAACGTAGGAAGAAGGCTTAAAAAGAGGGCAACAAAAGCTGAAGACAGTAGTGTAGGGTAATGCCATGCCCTTACTCTGTGTGTCATTGAAGAAGCAGTGAATCTGGAGTGTGAGTCATGTAATCATGACTGGACATTCACTTTCAAGTAAAAGCATGTCTTTCATACAGTGTGTCTCCTTGAGTTATATTAAGTTGTTATTTAACTAAATATTCTCTTTTTTAGATCTGACCAATCATAGTTCAGATATCGGTGAAAGAAGATGTGACCTAAAGTGAAGAAAAGCATAGAAGAACATTCTACAGAAAAGGCAGCTTAGGTACCAAGCTGTGATCATTAATGGAGAAGGTGCAAAGTAAGCTTAGGAAGGGACATTAAAGCCAGGGGAACTGATATAGAGCACAAGTTAATATACTAAGCTAAAATGAGTTGGAGAGGCTGTAGATAAAGCTGCATCTGTAAAGGCAATGTCAGTAGGAAGCATCAGAACTGATGTATGCATGTATGCATGTATGTATGTATGTATGTATGTATGTATGTATGTATGTGAAAGGTAGAGATGAAGGGTCAGAGAAGGCACAAATGCTTAGTGCTGACTTCAAAAGTGAAAGGGAAATGGAGTCAAGGGGGAACAGTAAAGACCAGGAAACAGTGTTGTAAAGATAAAGGTAATGAAAAATGTGTAAGAGGTCTGTTAGAGCAGGAAAAGGAAGTGAGTGAAAATGAATTGGAATGGGAATAATTAAAGACACTAAGTTAATGTAAAAGTAAAGAAAAATAAGAAGTTTGTATGTAAGATCGGATAGAGAGTTAGGAAAGAAAAGAAAAACATGGCACTGCATAAGTGGGGAATGATTAGTCTGGAATTAACTGAAAGTCAGCAAAGTAGAGATGAATTTATATGTCACTTTTGACACAAGTGCTGATCACCTGAGCTAAATCCAAGTCAAAGATCATCAGAAATAGTCTGTCTAGGCGGTCTAAGCCTTTTGTGCAGCATCAACCAAATTGTTTGGAGGGACTGCTCTATCTTGTAGAGGATACCACTGCCTGGAACAGACTTCCAATCCAAGTAAAACATAGCTTATCTCTGACCATATTCCAGTGCAGCTTGACTCTGTACATGGTAAACAGAAACGTTACCCCAGAGCTGCTCCCTGTACCACTAATGGACAGAAGCATCAGCTTGTTTTCTTGTGTATGGGTACCCTGAATTTATTTGTGATGTCCTCATAGTTTTTCTCGTTGGGGCAATATATAATTATCAACCACTGTATGGGTAAGGCCAGTGTAAAAACAAACTGGGTAGGTTAATTCATGCACCAAAATGGAAAATGGCTAGGCTTGAAATGATGTGTAGCCTAGTGCTTACCTATGAACCTAAAGCTGCAACCAAAACCCAAGGATATTAGAGACAGAGCAAAAGAAGAAAAAGATGGCAGTAGGAGAAGGCATCTTACATAGCCAGTGCAGTACTGTAGGAGAAGGATGGTGTGCATGTTAATAACTGGAAAAGGAGGTCGATAGTGCAGTAGCTGAAACGCACCACTCTATTGGCTTGAAATGGGATGGGCATAGTGCAGATAATCTCTAGTGTCATCAGGCCTAAATGGGAAACAAAAATGAAGCTATCAGTGCAGAGTCTAAATGCAAGAAGAGGTAGAGTTTGATGGAAGCAGTGGAATTAAGAAGGTATGAGGCAATATTCAGTTAGAGGAAGCAGGTTATTTACCTGTCTTAATAAAAGTTGAAATAAAAGATGAATGAAAGAAAAAGTGTTAAGGTATTGATTAAACAGAATAGTAAGGAATAAAATAACATGAAAAATACTGTGGAATGTATTGATGCATTTATAGTAGTAATAATAAGTTGGGGGCATAGATGATAAATAGAAGATAACTTTATACTTTGTGAAACATAAGTGAAATTATGTGGATAATGTTTGTGTATCATTTGGTGAGGAGAAACTTTTATACAAAAGGGCAAAAGTAAGTCAGGAGGGGGGAAGTAATGTGACAGTGCTGTATGGTAGATGTTACTGAGCGAGCCAGAATGTAATCAAAGGAAGGTGTAGGAATAAGAATGATAAAACCTGAACACCTATTGAATGAGTAGCAGAAGGAGAAGGAAGGATGGGAGTACATTTATTTAATGTCACTTAGGACGGAGCAGTCTGTTTATCCAGTTGCAACAGTCTTTCAGCTGCAGTTATGCTCTATGTTTGGGTGCCTGCTGAAATACCAACAAGCATAACTGCAATCCTCAAAAAATGCCAAACGGCAAGTGTGAATATGGGGGATACATGTGGAATGTAATGTTGTGGTGGTCCCGTTACTCAAAGCTTCAGTGGTTCTGAAGCTGTAGCAGGGGTATTTGTTGGCAGCAGCAACCTCCGTGTCAGGGATGCAAGTGGGAGGGTTAGGGTGCCCAGAAAAAAAAAAACCTTCAAAGGTGTAGCAGAAAGGGTTGTTGGAATTTCCCATTTCTATTTTTAGCTGGAATCACTGTATTCTGGTACATAGATAGGGAACCTTGCATATTAATAAACATAGGGTTATTTTGCTGTGCCCTTTTGATGTGTACAGTGTTGTAAATAAATACTGTCCAAACGTCAGAAGGAAGACCAGTGGTTAGCTAGCTCTTTAGCTATTTCTGTAAATCAAAGAATAATCTGCTGCCAGGCAAACTCTCAGCCAACTGACAGCCCACTAAACAGCAAATTTGACTGTGCTGAGTACTTGCCTGTCTAAAATGTTTTTAAAATTCATGTTAAGAAAAGTAAAGGCACTAAGCAGAACCAAAACCCTAACAGTCATATCAAAGATCTCAACATTCTCACTGGTAGAGGAAAAGCTAATGAAAATGTACTCCAGTTCATAATTATCAAATGATCCATACAACTAGTGTATGCTTTTATAAATGCCCACTTATCAATTGACCACCCCAAAGTGTCCATTCATAATTAGTGAAAGTGCTTGACATAGCAGAAGCTCCATAGGTAATTACTAGGCTTGCAGTCCAGGTGACCATTAAGTAGCCTAGCCCAAATCCCCAGTTGTCCAAGAACACTGTCTGGTTAAGTCACTTGCTCAGTCACACAACAGGCAAACGATGGCACTGGGAATCAAACCCTGTACCATAGGAAGTAATACATTAACAGTTATTAGCCTTAGTTGTCTGCGCTAACTGCCTGACAGATTTTGTTTTAAGCTTTTGTCAGATGCTGTTTGTCTGATATTGATGTTAGAAGTAAGAAATCTGTTTCTCCTTTTACTCAATCTTGATTATATTCTCTATATATTTTAGTAACATTCTGTTCAAGTCTGGCTCCCTAAGTCTTCTCTAAGAAAGGGCCCTTAATTTCATTGGTCAACCCTAACTGAAACAGGCAAATGACTAAATCAAAGTTTAACGTTTATACCAGTTTTACTTCACTAAAGCAGCACATAACTGTCTAACCAGCTCTGTCTATATGTACCTTATTGTACGAGTCATTTGTAAAGGCTGACTTTTAACTGCAGTACTTCTGTAAGAAAAGATCAGATTCAAGAAGGCCTGCTAAGTATTGCAGTGAGCCACTTCCATGAAAGCAATTCTATACCAAGCTTTTAATAAGTTAAGTTACTTAAACCAGGCAATAGCTGGTGAAGCTGTAATGTTCACATGTGAGTAGTGACTTGTCACAAGAAATGTACGGCACTGAGAGTCTGGTCTTCCACAACAAATGTTTATATGCCTGGAAGCATAGGTCTCAGCCTATCATGGACATAGCTCAACAGAATTAGGGGAAAATGCAGACATAATCATGGACAATCAGGGACACATTTAAGATAGTAGTACTATTAATTTGAGAAATTGACAGAATAAGGGAGTGTTAATTAATATACATTTTCTGAAGTAAAAGAATTTTATGATTCTAATTATTGTCATTATTTATAACTCACCACCTTATCTGCAAAAGTAACCAGTTTTAGGAGGGATAAAGAAGGTCACAGCTAAAATTGGAGTCCAAGTCAGGGACAACAGTTGAAAGGTATGACCGGAAGAATATTTTGTTTTAAGAATCATATGTATACAACACATACGTGTAAGCAAACACTTATTTTAAAGGTGTGTACTATCTAGAGCTAATCTGTAGACAGAAAGGTTATTTGTCTATGGGCTAGCAGGGCCACAAAGCAGATGCAATGTCATAATAATAATAAGAAGAAGACAATTGTAATGGGACCAGGCACATCTGGGCAGTACAACATGCAATGTACAGTACTACAAAGCAAGGGCGACAAAAAAAGAGAAATTAGAGGGGGCAGAACAAACAGAGGAACACACAAGTAGGAATGCAGTGTAAGATAATTTGAAGGGGAGCTGTCAAGACGTGAATGGTAATGATAAACCAAAGTGAAACCTTTTGTGTTAATAACTTACTAATAATTTAAAAAAGCAGCACTATGTCCCCGCAAGAAGAAATTTAATAAATTGTTAGTGCTTGCATTTTCGCTTTCAGTCATAGTGCTGTGGTTTTTATTTTTCTCAGCATAGGAATGGGGTGACTTTTTGTAGGTACAAGGTCTTGTTTTTTCCTTAAGCAGAAAAGGATGGTGTGCAAATGTATGTGTCTTGGGAAAAAGATAAAACCACTGAAGGGAAAGCAGCAAAAAAACAAGACAGCAGCAACAAAGAGCACGATCAGTGGTGAGCCTGTTACAAATGGGAATGTGACGGTACAAACAAAGGGCGAACAGCTATCAAACCAGATCCAGAAATAACAAACCAGTTAACACATGCAACATATCAGTATGAGGTATATACAGTGATAATGTATTTATATACGCCACGTCTGATGCAAATGTGCACTGAGTACTCCAACTCTATCCGTGGGTAACTTCTGTCCATGCTACAACTCTGGAAATTGATACGCAAATGTTTTGTTTACAATTAATTAAATATGTATACAGATTTTGGTACACATGTATGACAGATGAATTCATATTTTAAGCTTAAATTAAAGTTTAAGATGCTTTTGATAATGCACCATGGCAATACAACATTTTAAAATAGAAATGACTGAATGCAGAGCAATAAATAGGTGAAGTAAATTACAAAGCCAAGATAAGCCATAATTGAAATGAAATAGATATGTTTTAGGGGTCTTCTAATGTGAGTCTATCAGCTGGACTGCAGAGACAGAGTCTCTGATAGAAAAATGATGGCATGCCTAATTTTTCAAAATGCAATCTTGGAACCTCCAACAATCCTGGAAAGGAGGAATACTAAAACTTTGAAGGGCTGAAATGGACAAGGAGCATCTACAGAAGGTGAGAGGCAATTCATATGGCGCTAAATGCACTAACAGAAACACATAAAGATAATGTAAGACCAAAGTATCAATTTGTAAAGGCTGCATGAATTAGAATAATATTTTAGTATATAGAAGCACTTGTGAGGAATCTGGTTGTGGAGTTCCGCATTGGCTGTAAACAGTCTAGTTCAATGTTAAGAAACCTTAGGTACAGTGAGTCTTAGTAATCAAAACAGGAAGAAACCAAGGTATGAACAGCCACAAAATGATCATTATGGGGAGCAGGTGTTTCACATGGGTGTCACAGTTATTGAATGGAAATCTAGCAACATCACAACAGCTGGCCTCCACTCCATTAAGTATTAGTTGACTGTCCATACATTCTTGCTTATTACCTCTGAGAACAATAGTTGGTGTTATGATTGGAATTTTTCAGTGTGATATGCATTGCCAAGGCTGCTGTGTGGAGCATATTAAGTTAAGATTCATACCAGTCAACAATAACTGGATGCACTGTGCATCTTCCACAACTTCACACTCAACAGATACCATGTGCAGTGGGGAAGGAGAGCTAAACATGGGGTATCCTCAGCACAGAAATGCTTCTGACACAACTTCATGTTCGACAGATGGGTCTATAACATGATGTTGTATGACAAAAAGAGTGAACGCTCTTATCAAACACTAAAAAACAAAAGCAGTAAATGATGAACACATGCAACAGTGATTTTTTTCCCAGGAAAAAATATCACTGCTCCGCAAAAAAAAAAAAAAAAAAATACCCAAATCAAAACACAAAACAAACTAGGGGTCTTCACCTCCCACACCCCCCTTCTTAAATATGCCAACTCCGAGATCGCATCATAGTGGAGGAAATGGCAAAGTCCTGAAAACAGCCCAGCATAGAAATGTTTCTGACACAACTTCACTTTCAACAGACACCATGTCCTGTGGGGAATTAGAGGTAAAACAGAAAAAGAGTATTGCCAATGCAGACAAAGCTGGATACTGAAGTAACTGTCTAGAAAAAAAGTAAAATATAGTATTGCCGTCAGCTCTGCTAAAATATAATATATTTATAAAAACTATCTTATACTCACTAGTTACAAAACTTTCAGCAAAGGCTTCATCAGGCAAACAGATTAAAAAACATCAATAGAGACATTTAAAGGAGTTAAATATCATATGACTTGAACATAATAAAACCCTTAAACATATCTATGAAGGTGTATAACAACATTGCTGACAGTTATTTTGTGACGTTAGATGGTGCTTTATTTGCGTCAATACCTAATGATATAGGTATAGATTTTTTTATGAGAGTTTATTCATTCTAATTCTATTTTTTCTCCTGTAGAAACTGAAACTATCTGTACCTTGGTTGACTTGGTCTTATGCAATAATATCATTTTGTTTCACAATTTAGTATGTAAGCAGTGTAAAGGTGTTGCCATGGGTGCTCCATGGTAAATAGTTATGCTAATCTGGTTGTTAATAACTGGGAGGTTAATTGTGTGTTTAATAAGGCTAAGAATCCATATTTGAATAATTTATTATTTTATAAATGTTTTGTAGATGATATATTTTTAATTTGGAATGGTGCATTAGACATTTTTTTATGATTTTATTAAATATTTACATTTTACCACTGACTTATTATGTTTTAAATATATAATTCATTTTAATCAAATAGGTTTTTTAGAATTAGGTTGTTTAAGAATGGCACAGGAACTATAGGAGCTACTCTATTTAAAAAAGAAGTAAAGAAAAACACTCATTTGCACAGACATTCCATGCATCTACCTCACATTTTTAATAATGTTGTAAAAAGCCAACTCATTCGTACTGTTAGATTAAATACCAACATAGATTATATGCATCAACAGATGTTTACTATTACCAATGTCTTTAAAAATAGAGGCTGTAGGGAGAATGATTTACAAAAACTGACTACTGAAATAAAATGTGATATAGGCAAGCATTTATGTCCATTTTTTTCTGAACAACACACTGAAAATAAAAGGAAACACAATGGGAATCCTCAAGATATAGTAAAAAAGTTTAGATTTATTATACCTTATGATGCTAACACTAATAAAATTAAAAATATAATTAAAAAAACACTGGCCTTTGTTAAAATATATTGCAGCTTTTCAAGATGTCACTATACATAATTTAGCATTTGGTTATAAAAATGTAAGCAACTTTACCCAAAATTATGTTATAAAGAACAAGAAAAATATACTAACTATGAGTCTATACAAAAAATGGTAGGCTGCAATGTCATAATTGTCAGTTTTGTAAATATGTTAATATAGACACATTCTTTACACATTGAGTAACAAATAAGCCTTTCAAACTTAATAGTTATGGTACTTGTAATACTAAAAATATAAATAATGTGTCTAGATGTTCACAATGTGATGTATTTTACATTGGTAAAACAAACAGGAGGTCAAAGGATAGAATATGTTAACATCTATCTGAAATTAGGAGAGAAGTAGATACTAATGAGATGTATAAACATATTAGAGAAACAGATGCTTCACATGTTTTTAGATTTTTAATATTACAAAATGTTTATAAGACCATAAGGAGTAGAGACTTAAATAATTAAAATAATTATACTGTAAGTTTAGATAGTAAATGGATTCTTAGATTTAGAGCTTATGTACATCCATGTCTAAATGATAATTTCACCTTAAAATCAATTCTAAAAACTTTTTAGTCAAAAAGTAAATGATTTATTTATGTAGTCTTTGTGTTTTTATATATGCATTGTTCTCTTCACATTTTTCATATTTCATAGATATGTTTCTTTAAGGGTTTTATTATGTTCAAGTCATGTAATATTTAACTCCTTTAAATGTCTCTATTGCTGGTTTTTAAACTGTTTGCCTGATGAAGCCTTTGGCAAAAGTTTTGTAACTAGCGAGTATAAGATAGTTTCAATAAATATTATATTTTAACTGAGCTTTGTAGTGCCAGTAATGTTATATTTTACTTTTTTTTTCAAAGGATATAGAGGCTCATCCTCAGCACAGAAATTATTCTGAAAATATTGGTAGTAAATAGGACCCAGAATTGAATGCTGTGGGATGCCATTCAGAACACATGGAAAGGAATGAAGTATTTATCCTAACCATTCTCTGACTGCATCTCAAAATGTAAGAAGTAAACCATTTCATGATAGATCCTGTATATCTATAATAACACAGTAGAAGGTCCAAAAGTATTTTATGGTTCTCAGTATCAAATGCAGAAGAAAGATGAAGGAGCACCAATACATAATAATGCTGTTGAGGTCTCCCCATTTGTAAGGCACTGAGAATGCATGTAAGCTCCTCGTCAGTCCTGTGCATTGTGGGAATAATCCAACCGGTACTGGTAATGAGCTTGATAATGTTGTTGGACAAAATGAAGATGCAGACAATCTCCTTAGTAATCCCAACAAATTAGAAATAGGGTAGTGGTTCTCAGAAGAGTCAGGACCCAAGTTCATTTTCTGCAAGATAGTAGTCACTAAGCCCAACTTTAAATCAAATGGCTAGATTCCTCCACTAAGAGAAAAGAAACAGTATGATAAGTCATAAGGCTTATTATTCAAGGTAGGCAAGAGACAGGCTTGAAAGGCATGGGCAAAGCCACAGGTGACATATAACATGCTGGAATCCAGGATAAAATCTTATTGCAGTCAGCAAACTAAAATATACCCTAGTTCCAAGGAGACTCTCTGCTCAGCTTATCACAAGGCTGAAATTTATCTCAGTGATACAACAATAACTGCAAAGACACAAACAATAAATTCACATTCTTAGATGGAAAATGATCTATGAATGGAGAAACTGATCAGATTACTCAACCAGTTCATTTCTTGATAGCCACAGTTGGTACAATTGATGTGCAAGAGACTGCTTTAGACAGAGAAACTCATTTTTCTGTATGATTTCTTCTTGATTGCAACAGTGTGCACAAAGCCTAAACTTTATCAAAGAAACCAGTATGTCTCGATTTACTTTTGAGCCATTTCGCCTGTTCCTAAGGTGATGGAACAGAAAGTGAAATCAAGAATTTATATGGGTTAAGATGCTTAGGGCATGGACAAGGTTGGACAAGTATGCCCACAGTGGATCACTCATCTGGTCAATCAGCACTAAGTAAAAAAAGTAACTGTCAGAAACCTGAAGAAAGCTCAGTAACTGTTACAACATCTATATTTATGCATTCTGTGAAGAGAGATTTTAACTTGAGAGAAAATGCTATTAATTGAACAACATAATGGACAGGCCACGTGCAGGTTCCACTGTTGTTTCGTGATAGAGACACCAAGTTGGAACATCATCCCATTACTATTTACAAAATATATATACATCAGTGGACCACAGTTGGGTAAAGTTATAGGCCTCCCCAACATCAGGGTAATTCTCAGAGCAGAGATAAAAACTGAGGTTATCAATTACCTGCAAAGTAAAGGATTTAGTACAGAAAATCTAACTCTAACATCACATTAGGATAGAGCAATGCATCCTCAGATTAAGGAGAAACCAGTGCAGAGGGAAACATCTGATCAGTTGCCATATGAAGATACTTTGGAGCCTTCCATAAGAAACCATTACAAAAGTTCAGTTGGATTTGCACAGCAAGGGAATCAATAGGAAACGGTGGCAACATTCGATGCTGTAGAGTGATAGGCAAGTGACTTCCCATATGAAAGAACAATGGATGAAACTCAAGAGAATGTGCCACAGGAAGATGTTCTGAAACTTTCTGTTGAATGCCCACAAGAAATGGAAAACAAAGAATGTGCCCTCAGTTTAGAAGAAAATGATCTAAGAGAAGCATTCCTAGATTTAATAGAGATGGAGAGACATGTTAAAATCAATGAAAGAAATAGACTACAGAAAGTCAGTAAAACCCAAAAAGTTATAAGCTTGATAAAACATATGAACATAGAAATTAGGACTGTTCATAGAGATTCATGTAAGTCTGTATTAGAACACTCCTCCTGGGTCCATTTCATTTGCTCACTTAACTGAGTACAGTTAGACCATATTCTGAGTCTAGTGTTCACTCTACTTAATACAGAGAGAAGATTTGAGATGGCCAGCCCACTTAGATTTGTCCTTCCTCTCTTCTTGCACTTAAAAAAAAATGTTTTTGCACTTTATTCATTTGCTTTTACTGTATTTGTGTTTCCTCCTACTTTATTTTGCTTTTCTTAAAAGTACTCAATTTTATTTATTCTGCTGCATTTATTACTGCTTGGTCATAGCCTGATTAAATTGTAACTGCTATTCTAAGTCTTTTGGTTTAAGCACTTGGGCTTCATACAGGCCTTTTTACATTAAGAAGGTTTGTGGTCTGCACTGTTGTGGCAGACAGGTAGCTTACATCCTTCTAAGCTGGGAATTGCTGATTGAAGGCCCAGTGTCTGCTATTCTAAAAGTGTATTAGTTCTAGCTTAAGCACTTGGGCTTCAGGCCAGTTATTCTACATTAAGAAGGTTTGTGATTTACCACTAAGCTTGTGGTCTGCACTCTTGTGGGAGAAGAGGCTGGATTCTGCCCTTCTGAGCTGGGAATTTCTGGTCACAGGCTTATTGTGACTGTTTATTTGAACTGTTCCTTTCTGAAATTGGTGCGCCTTGTTGCTGTAGCATAGACCAGATTCAAGACTGCTGACTCTAGCTTTGTTTGTATAACTTGAGCACTGATCCAGGCCATCTTTTTTTGGAGAAGGTTCCCCTGCACCTTAGTAAGCAGGGGTGTGCAGTTAGAACTTGTCTGATTGAAGACTGCTGGAAGAGGGCTCAGTTTTGAGCTTTTTTTCTGTTTAATTGGGTTGTTGTTGTTGTTGTCTATCGGCTTTTCCTGGTTAGGGCTTGCCACAGCAGAACTCCGGTCCGCTAATGATTGGCAGTAGATTTTCATGAACGCTGAGAAGCCAGCTTGACATTCAATCTTCAATGAAGGCACGTCCATTTATGCATGTCTTTCGAATGCCCACCCAACTGTGGGGAGGACATGCAGACTTCACACAGAAGGCACTCCCTGCACTCCAGTCGAGAATCGAATGGGAGAACCTCTTGCTGTGAGGCAACAACGCTACCACTGCACCACTGCGGAAGTTTTCTGGTTAATTGGGTAACTTGTTTAAATCAGTTTGTTTGTTTTCTATTATTTATATATATATATATATATATATATATATATATATATATATATATATATATCTATCATTGGCACTTTATTCATCTGCTTTTATTGTATTTCTTCCGACTTTATTACTGGGGGCATTGACTACAACTCTGATCTGCAATATATAACGATAAGTATCCTTTTCTGTGCTTTTAAACTGTTTTTTGAGTGTATCTGCTTTATTTTGTGAAAAAAAAAATATATATATATATATATATATATATATATATATTTGTTTCCCACCTTTCTAAGCTAGTATAGTCCAGTTTTCAGGTTAGTGCTGAATTCAGGGCTGTGTTACAAATCTCTGTGTTTGCCCATACCTTACTTGGATTGAAGGAAGTTTCTCTGCTCACCAGTGTGAGAAGGGAGCTTTGAGCAGCCTATCTGTCCCTGGTTTTAGCCCAGAAATTAGTAGTTTTTGGCCATTTTGGGATAATTTCTACCTCTTTCATTTCTCTGCTATAAATACCATATTTGTCTGGTTTTGCGCGCCGGGCAGCTCCGATTAGCTAGGGTAAAACTATTCCCGGCTCCACAAAGTCTCCTCTTCAATTTTTCCCTTGGAACTAGACAAACTTTCAACTTAAGCACTCAAGCCATTCATTTCTCAGCCCGACACTTGCTCAAAACTTATAGCAAGCACTTATAAACCCTAGCACTAGACCCTCCTGTACTGTACAGAAGGACAAGGCTCTCTATTCAACCTTACCAGCCATCCAGTAAAACAGTTCACTGTATTTATCCAGACATGTCCAAAGGGCAGTTTCAGGTGTACTTTCCAGTCCAACTGGTGAATCTGGCCATTTTGAGGCAATGTTACAACTGGCTCATGTACACAGACAACCCCCTCCTCCTACCACCAAACACTAATACATGTGAGAGATGCAGATACAGCCAAACTAGAGGCTAAGCTCTCTCAACCCAAGAGTGGATCAGACAGTCAAGAGGAGAAGGGAAATACTTGCATCACACCACCAGTCTTACATAGACCCATTAAACCAGCACTGGCAAAAAACACACATAAATACATGGAAACATACTCACAGGCTCTAAATAAAAATCTGCAAAACCAACAGAGACCACCAAAGCAAACATCCAAGCAACCTCCACCCCCCAACACAAACCATGAAACACATACTTCACAAAACCAGTGCACCATGTAATCACAGCCCTTAAGGCAAAATAACATACCCAACATACTAGTAATAGGTGACTCTATAGTCAGGCACACTGATGTCCCACTCACTAGGCTGAATAAGGAGAAGGTTACTGTTAGCTGCCTGTCGGGTGCCAGGATCCACCACATAATACAAGCACTCAGGTCACTCCAGAACAAGTACAAATATGACTCTGTCATTGTCCATGTTGGTGTGAATGACCTGAACCATACCTCCCTGGACTATATGAAAAGAGACATGGAAGAGCTCTGATCATGTAGCCCAGGCCAGTATGACCCTGACCCTGAGTAGCATCCAGCCCTCACCAAGAATGATACCGCGGTATAAAGAAAAAATTCTCGATTACAACAATTGTCTAAGTTTCTGATGTCATTCAAAGGGGATCCAGTATTTGTCCACCTGGGATGACATGCTCGACAAGCCAAGCTGCTTTGCTAAAGACGGCTTGCACCTGTCACCCTTAGGCTTTTGAATACTTGCCAAGGCTCTTGCCACCCCCATAGTGCCTTTTTTAGGCAAGGCTCAAAAGACAAACCCACCAGCTTAAATAGCACAAGTAACAAAAAACTGTGGGTAATGCTACTCAATGTCAGAAGTCTAAACCTCAAAATGCACGCACTTGAGGCACTCCTCAGTATGGAGAAAATCGATATATGTGCAGTAACAGAAACCTGGTTTAAGGCTCCAGAGAGCACCCCAGCACTACCAGGCTACAACTCATACCATACATTTCAGCCACAGAACCCAAACGGAAATACAAAAGGTGGGGGCGTATCCATATTCATCAAGGATACCCACACCTTCAGCTTAGTGGCACAGCATGATGCTTCAGAGATCATCTACGTGCAACTAACAATGGGCAAAACTGCAGTTCAAATTGTAGCTTTCTACAGATCACCCACCTTGTCCCAGGACCCCCATTCTGTGTTTCTGGAAACACTGGGAAACATAAAGGTCCTGCCAAACACCCTAATATTGGATGATTTCAATTACCCAAACATTAACTGGGAGAACTACTCAAGTACTAACTCCCTTGCCCAACTTTTCCTAGAATTTATAAACTCAAACACCCTGGTTCAACTGGTCATCACTCCCACCAGAGGTGACAACATATTGGACTTGGTCATCACCAACATGGGTGACCGGTGTTCCACACCAGAGGTCAACCCCTCGCTGGTTAGATCTGACCATAAACAAATCACTTTGGATATCCATATTCCACCCCCATCCCCGGACAAGAAAGCCACCATGAAAAACTTTTCAAAAGCAAACTTCACCTTACTTAAGACCGAGGTGGAAAGTTTGAAAGCCCCCATGCTGAAGGATAACACTGTCCAAGCTACAAAATCCTTTACTAATGCATTCTATGGGCAGCTACAAGAATGCATGGATTGTGCCATCCCAAGCAAAACTAAGACTCACTCCTCCAAGAAAAGGAAACCAGTCTGGTGGACTCCTGCCATAAACAAGCTATACAATAGAAGGAGGAAACTAGTACAGAAAAGAGTAAAATCCCAAGAAGGGAAGACATCCTGATCAGTATCAGCAAGAAACTATGATCCCTCATAAAATCATCCAAGGCGAGCTTTGAAAGAAAAATTGCCAAGGACTCCAAAGATAACCACAAAACATTCTTTTGCTATGTCAAGAATTTAAGTGGCAATGCTCAGATCTGCTCAGAGTTAGTGCAGAATGGCACAAAATACACTGACCTGACCAATATCGCCAACATCCTGGCAGACAGGTTCAGCGCAAACCTCACTCCCCTCTCACCCCCAAAAGGGCCCATAACCATACCAGAAGAATGTAGAGTCCCTGAAATCACAGACACTCAAGTTAAAACAGCCCTTTCCAAAGCCAAAAACACAGCATCAATGGGACCGGACGGTGTCCCAGGCTGCATCCTACAAGAGCTCAAAGGCGAACTAACCCCTCACCTAAACACACTGTTCAAACTCAGCTTCTCCACAGGCTACATACCCACAGAGTGATGCACAGCAATGGTTATTCCGCTCCACAAAGGTGGAGCCACAACAGACCACGGGAACTATTGCCCTATAAGCCTGACTAGCTTGGTCTGCAAGGCTATGGAGCGCATCATCATGGAACTAATTAACAGAGACACTGGGAACCTCCATACACTGGACCCTACCCAGTTTGGCTTTGTTAAGGGCAGATCGTGTCTCCTAAACCTGGTGGACTTCTTTGAGATAGTTACCAAGACTATAGACAAGGAAAAGGTGGTACACACAGCCTACCTAGATGTTGCTAAGGCCTTCAACACCATTTCCCATTCTGGTATTATAGACAAGCTCACCAGCCTGAACATAATCCCCTACATCACAAGATGGGTTACCAACTGGCTCATGGACAGAACCCACATAGTGAAAGTTGTGGGAGCTAGGTCCATCTCTAAACAGGTTACAAGTGGTGTTCCCCAGGGCTCAGTCCTAGGATCCCTCCTGTTCGGCATATACTTCTCAGAGGTACAGGCAAACACAGGAGGACTATGGCTGACCAAGTTCACAGACGACTGCAAACTAGGGTCTATAATTGACTCTCTGGCTGACACAGACATCCTCCAAAAGGGTCTCACTGAGATGGATACCTGGTGTCAAAATCATGGCCTCAAGCTAAATGCCAAAAAGTGCATAGTCATCCCCTTTGGAAAAAACAAAGTACCCACAAACTACGACATAGGTGGTAGTCTCCTAAATACAGAAGATGTAATAAGGGATCTGGGGACCCAAGTAGATAGTAATCTCACCTTTGATAATCACATTGCCAAAGAGGTTAGAAAATCCTTCTATGTGGCCCACCTCATCACAAAAGCGTTCACATCCAAATCAAAAGAGGTCATTGTGCCCCTCTACTCATCACTCATCAGACCGATCTTAGAGTACAATGCCCCATTTGGGATGTACCTTACAAGACACCTGCAATAGCTGGAAAGACCACAGAAGTGCCTCACCAAGAGGATCAATGTTTTCAAACAGATGCCCTATGCAGCTTGACTGAAGAAACTCCATTTGCACTCAGAGGTGATCTCAGAGGTGATCTCTGTCTGACATACAAGGCCATGTCCAACCCAGAATTGATGGACATGCTCCACCTAAAGAAAACCTTATCCCCTCGAACCACATGCTCTAGGGATCTAAACCTCACTACAACAATAAATAGGACATACTGGAGGGATAGATTCCTGTCCCAGAGACTTCCCATGCTTTGGAACAAGATCCCAATCTACATTAGGCAGAGCTCCTCGCTAACACTTTTTAAAAAAAAAACCTTGACGAGTGGATGGGAAACAGAAAGTTTACCTCGGGGATCACTTCAGTCACTCTGCTGGACATAGGAACAGGGAACTAATCTAAGGGGGCAGCGTAAGCCAACACATTCTGGCTATGCTTATAAATGCCTTCAGGCACATAGCCTAGTACCCACCTATGAACCTATGCAATATAACAGAAGTAAATATGATATATTAGTGTGTAGCTAAATTAATAACTGATAAAGTCTTACCACAAAAACACAGGGCAGTAAGGAAAGGAAGAGGAAAAATCAAATGCCATTGTGGAAGTATTGAATAGAGAAAACTATAAGGCAGTTAAGACAAGAATTGTCACTGTTAGAAGAGTATAGAAGAGGGACCAAACAGATCAACAGAAATATTCAGAAAGATAGACGAGATACAATGTGCGGTATCAGAACAGAACAGGATCTATTGTGCACTGTTGCAAATAATGAACTAAAAATATCAACACAGGTAGAAAAATGTAGAAGATATGCAGATAAATATAAAGGAAAAGTGCAAAACAAGCAGTTTGATGACCCAAAAAGTTTTATAGAGAATTTGGTAACAAGGCAAAAGGAATTAAAACACCACCAAAAAAAGAAATAGATACATTTCAGAGAAACATCCATGAAGATCTTGTGGAACATAACAAAGGTGCTGAATGGATAAAAGAAGTAAAAGAAAGAATAAGAAGTTCAAATGTGCAGGATATTAAATTAGATAAAGTAACAGCCAGAGAGACTGAAACATAGTTGAGAAAAGCTCCTAATTGGAAAGCTCCAGGACCAGATGCAGTACCTCACTTCAGACTAAAAGTATTAACATCTTTGCATGAAGATTTAGACATAAGTAAGAACTCTTTATATGCATACCTCAAACAGACATCAGCATGGTTAACAACAGGAAAACAATACTCCTAGTTAAGAGTGAACCTACAAGCTATCCTAAAAACTGTAGACCAATAACTTGCCTTCCAATGCAGTATAAACTATACACTGGAATTCACAATGACAGAATTTCTAGTCATTTAGAATAAAACTTAATCATGGCAATAAAACAAAAGGGTAACAAAAGAAAGCCATCTGGAACAAAGGATGCTTTGTTGATAAAGTGATAATGGGGAATTGTAAAAAGGGGAAAAATTTAAGTATGGCATGGATAGACTACAAAAAAGCATTTGACAGTATTCCACATCCATGGATAAAGAGTGCTTAAAAATGTATAAGATATACTCTACATTGATTGATTACATTACAGAAGCCATGAAACAGTGGCAAACCAATTTGAAGTTAAGCCACCATAAACGGTAAATTATTATTCCAGGGATAAATATTCAAAGGGGGATATTCCAGGGTGCCTCTTTGTCACCGCTGCTCTTTTTTATTGCCCTTAACCCATTAAGCTGTCTGCTTAACAGATTAGGTTTGTTGATGATTTAAAACTATATAGTTCATCAGGTGATGAACTGAAAGCACAACTGCAAGTGATCAAAACCTTTTCAGATGCTATAAGAATGTCATTTGGTCTTGATAAATGTGAAAAAGCAACCTTTAAAGCAGAAAAGAGCCTGTGACATAAATTAGCAAGAGGGAGAACATAAATATTTGGGAATTGATGAAGAATCAACAATAAAACATGAACAAATATGAACAAAACTTAGTACGGTATATTTTACATAACTAAAATTAATACTGAAAACACTGTTGACATCTAGGAATAAAGTGCAGGCTATAAACCAATTTGCTCTTCCTGTCCTAACTTAGAGTTTTGGAGTGACTGACTGGCCTCAAAAGGTGTTGGATCAGTTGGACAGGAAGACAAGAAGGATGCTTCATGCTTATCATATGATTTATAAAAATCAGTGTATACCAAGACTATATATTCCTCATTCTGAAGACAGTATGGGCCTCCTCAAACTTGATTACATATATAGATCTGCAATCGTAGGACTGTATAGATATCTGCTGACCTCACAAGACCCAAACATAGTGAAAATTTTAAAACATGAGGAGAATAAGTCTAAGATGGCTTACCTGCTCAGTTTAGCAGAAGAATATCTGCGTCAAGAAGGAATGGAAATCAAACCAGAAGTAGGTAAAAATCAGGCAGCAACTGAAAGTGCCAAATAACAAAAGAAAGAATATAAGGTGAAAGAGCAGATAAAAAGGCAAGAAATGTGGAAAATGCATAAATATAGCTGCAAGTATAGAAAACTCTTGGAACATCCTCATGTTGATCAGGACTGAATGCAGGAAAGGTTAAGGAAAGGTGAATTTAAACCAGAAGATGAAAGGTTAATATTGGTGGCCCAAGATAGTGGACTTAAGTAGTTTAGTTTATTGTAGTTTACAAAGTCCATTGAACATATGGGAGAAACAGACAAATGATGGTTTTGTAAAACAGAATTGCTGGGTAGCCAAATGCTCTGGATTATGCGGAACGTGCCACATTCAGCCTCTAACAAGCACACTGTTCTGCTGTTCTGCATTGAACAGATTTGGCTCTGTTACATGAGTTTTGATTGGTTAGTATACCACAATTTCTGTCAATTGGCATCACAGTATACAAACCAATCAAATAATTGCTCCACTGTTCCATGTTGAACAGCACTGGCTGTGCTACAAGGTTTTTGATTTGCTCATATATCGCAATTACAGCCAATCACAATCGCGGTATACAAGCCAATTAACTAAGTATTCCTGAGGACGGTAGCCAGTGAGAGCTCCCAAATACTTACCCAGTCATGCACTGGCAATGGTTTTCACACCAGAAAATTGCCTTCAAAAAGGCCGTTGGGAATGCAGTCAGAATTCAGGAAGTATCCTTCTTGGAGAAGCCAAAACTTGCTGTTCGTGCCATGGATCGTTGGAGGAGAAGTCAGGAAGCATTCTTGAAGTCTGGTTTGTGGAAGGATGGAAGAGCACCAAACGGAAGTCTGCAGACCTTCATGGAGCTGGCCAGCTGAGGATTGAGTGTGCATCAGTTCCAAAAGGCTGAGGATTATTTTTGCTGGACCCGGGAGGTGGTGCGGTGGAACTTGGAGGATTTTTGCTTTTGTTGTGGACTGAGGGAATGCAGCTGCTTACTGTGCAGAGGTAAGTGTGTGTTAGAAATGTATGTAGGTGTGTGTGTGTGTGTGTGTGTGTGTGTGTGTGTGTGTGTGTGTGTGTGTGTGTGTGTGTGTGTGTGATAGAAATAATGCTTGTGGGTATGCAGACTGTGTGTGTGTGTGTGTGTGTGTGTGTGTGTGTGTGTGTGTGTGTGTGTGTGTGTGTGTGTGTGTGTATTAGAAATAATGCTGGTGGGTATACAGGCTGTGTGTGTGTGTGTGTGTGTGTGTGTGTGTGTGTGTGTGTGTGTGTGTGTGTGTGTGTGTGTGTGTGTGTGTGTGTCTGTGTGTGTGTGTGTGTTAATAACCTGCTGTACAGATGCTGAGACTGATGAATTACTTTGTGTTCTGAAGATACATAATAGTGATACTAGCTAGACTGTCTGGATAATAGCAAATGCAATGGTACAGATTTTATACCTGAAATTAAAAATAAGGGTTTTTCCTTACTGGTAACTTTATTATAGCAAAAATATAGCTGGAGTGATGATTGACCTTAGTCAAAACATAGATATGCTGACGTGATACACTTATCAGTTAACTTGGGATTAAAAAAAATTAAAAATTAGTTATTATGCCTTGTGACACATGGATGTTTGTACTGCGCAGAGTATAAAGATTATTTTCTCTTAGTCATTTGCTGAAGGTTAAAATTGGCAAGCCACAATATTTGTTTACTTAGTTATAAACTGTGTAGTGCGACACACAATCAGCATCTTTGTCTTTTAGAAAATACATGTATAAAAGTCCTGTTCTAACAGCTTTCTATGTTTATAAGAGCAATACATATGTATCCATATTAGATGGGTTTGCTGTCAGGGAAATTAATGGCCATATAGTTTACAGTTAGTGTATGTTAAGAGGCATTTGAGTTTCAGAATGCATATCCTTTAGGAATTTCATGTAAAAATCCTATTCTAACAGCTTTCTATGTTTATCTGAGTAATATTTAAAACATATCCCTATTAGCTAGGTCTCTGTTCTATTTTTGGTTTGTTGCTCATAAAATGTGTGTGTCTGGGAAATTATGCTGCGTTTGTTTAATGTCACTATGTTAAGAAGCATTTTGATTTCAGATTTCATATTCTTTAAACATGTACAAAAGTCCTATTCTAACGGCTTTCCAGGTTTAAGAGCAATATTTAGCATGTATCCCTATTAGCCAGGTTTTTGCTCTATATTTTCTGGTTTGCTGGTCATAACAATTTTGTTTGTCTGGGAAATAATGCTGCCTAGTTTAAAGTCACTATATTAAGAGGCATTTGAGTTTCAACTTTCATATCCTTTAGAAAATGTATATACATACTTCCTCTTGTAACAGTTTTCCAGGTTTATAAGAGCAATATTTATGTGTCCCTCTTTGTGCCTTTGTCCCCAAAGTATATTATGCTTTCTACAGATTTCTTGTCCTAACAGGTTGAGAGGTAGGATTTAATTTGCTTGTCGTACTGATTTTACTATGCATGTTCATAATAGCAAGGCCTAAGACCCTATGCTTTTTGGTCTTGTTAGATGTGTACACAGCAATTGATGTAACAATTCTCCCGACAGTTGTTTGTTTACTATTGCCTTGGCCTCAGAGTACATGTATTTTACTGTACAGGCATGCTAATGTTTATGAAGGGTGTTAGAAAATTGGTCATAGGTATCTGGGTTTGTTTTGCAATTTTACTAAAAGTAATGCAGTGTACCTTGTGTTCTCTCACCCAAGAATGCAATATGGTCATTTGCATATTGGAAGAGGGCAGCTACTGTGCCTTTATTTTATTTTAAGTGCTGAAGACAGACTACTGAAACTAGTTTAGATATGTCTAAGAACAGCCTGAGCACTTATTATGGGTAAAAGTGTTTTGATATATTGGCAGGCTAGAAGTGCATTACTGTTTGTACTGTAAATAATTTTATGCAAGACTTTCATGATTTGTTTTGTTAGCTGTGCACTAGACAATTAAAACTGTCTGTTCTGTTTGTCTCAGTTTTCACTAATACTTTCAGTGTACCTAGGTTTGTCCCCATTTTTAGAGCTATACTGGTGTATTTTGGAGAAAATGTCATGCATCTGACTTCACAGTTATGCATTTCTACTTCAGAAAATGTTTAAAGCACATTCTGTTGTCACTACCTCAGGGTAATGGTAACAATATCTTGTAGCACATTCATGCCAGTATTACTGTAGCTATTGTATATAATTTTTTGCAGTTAGTGTTAGATTTTAAAGTACGATATTGGGATTTCTTACAACTGTTTGGGATATATGATTTGTTTTTTGGTGGTTACAGATGTGAGAGTTTACATTCTTTGCTCATAACTGTTCATGACATGTCTGGAATGTCACATTCTTGTAAGTACTGAGTGCCGTACTTCAGTTTTTGCCAGGTGCACAGCAGGGTGTAGGACAGGGCTAGAACACTTCTAACGTGGTGCAGGTAGCATTGTCATGCTGTAGTGTATGTATGTCATGGTACAGTTTGAAGGGTTTTGCAACTAGATTAAGCTGGGTTTGTTTATCCTTAACATGAAGTTTGACATTGAGTGCTTTGATCATACTGAAAATGTCAATTTGCAATGAATCTCTCCCTTTTGTAACACTGGTTAGGTGGGCAATTGAGGATTTCAAGTGTCATCGTCGAAGCAAGGGAGTGAGTAAAGTGATCATGCAGGCCTTTATAGTTAGCAAAAGGAGCAGACATGAGCAGGAGAAGGTGCAAAGACCAGAAATTTCCAGTGATGTGGGCAGGTTGTGGACCTGTTGCCCCACATCTTAGATGTTCAGGAGATGGTTCTACTCTTTCTTTCTGCAGCATAGCCCCATTTCTTTCTTTGTTCAGTAACACCACTGTTTTACAAACCTAGGTACAGACTGCCCAGATTACGATAAGGACAGGGGTATGGCTATAGATAGCACTACAAAGAAGAGGAGATACACATTTTTTCAGCCAAGTTAGGTAAGTACCTTTCACTGGCTTTCTGTAAGTAGGTGTGGGGTGAAATATACTTTGTGCAAGACCTGTAACACAAAATTCACAATCCATCATGATGGCCTACATGATCTGCAACGACATGCCAACAGTGAGAAACACAGGCAGAATTGCAAGTATAAAGTAGAAACCACGAAAACTGCTCCAAGGACCAGGCAACACAACCAGATGTAACTGAGGTATTTTATTCACAGTCACTGACTAAGCGCCGCTTTCCAGAAATGTAATCGTAATCCGGGTTGCCTCATGGGCATTAATCATCTCAATTGCCATACCTCCAGTAGTGCCACCCTTGTGGTTGTGTCACCCCCCCCCTTATACACTCTCAACAATGATGATGAAAAAAAAAAAACTTGTTGACCTACCTACCTACTGCTATGAATAGGGGCACTATATGGTGGTCCCTTTTTTCTCGATCTCTAACGTGTCCAGAGACTGTCCTGTGGCCTGTCATGGTCACATTCCACATTTCGCAGGTCTTTCATACAATAAATTGTATTTCTTTTTCAAAAACTTTTTCTTTTAAAAGCAGTAGATTTTGTAATTTGAATATCCAAATCAAACCCCATTGTCAATAATAATGTTCAAGCTAAGAACATAATTGTCAAAAAATTAATTACAATTCATAATTTCTCTACAGGGGATCATGCATAATGATGGACCAACGCCTCAATTGATGCCGGGACATTTAACCCTAAAATACATTTCCAAAAAAAATGACCACCTGGAATTTCATCCAAATCACACCCTAATATGTCCAAAAAAATAATGGACTCGAAGCTACATTCTGCCTGGTCCTTGGAGCAGTTTTCGTGTTTTCTTTCTACAAGAATTGCAAGTATGCAGCTGGATGGACCATGGAAGACTTCTTTGGGCCTCAGAGTTTAGCAAGTACAAAGGTGGTTGAGGCAGAGGTTGGCTTTGTGTCACTCCTTGCAAAATGCAACTTATCATTTGCAGTAGGACAGCATATCCTGAAGTTTATGAAGAAATGTGGAGAGGATCAGGATGTTCTGAGGAAAATGACGTGGAGCAATGGAGGCAGCCTGTACTGCACGGGATGTTCTGGAGCCTCATTACCAGAATGATGCTGCTGCTACTGCCTGCCAGAAATCACCATTGTGTGTGTATATGGACCAAAGCACAGACGTGGGTGATGAAAAACTTTTGGTGATCCTTGTTGGTTACCTTGATGAAAAGGCAGGCAAAAATGTTATGTGGTTCCATAATGTGCCAGAATGTGTGTCAGGAAATGGACACGCATTGTTTGAGGCTTTAATGTCCACTCTGACACAATTTAACATTCCAGTTTCCAACATAGTGGCCTTTTCTTCAGACAATGCTGCCTCAATGATTGGGAAACACAATTCTGTGTTATCTCGTTTAAAGGAGGTGAAATCTACCATTGTAAATGTGGGGTGTCTGTGCCACCTGGCAGATCTAAGTAGTAAGGCAGGTGTAAAAGCACTACAGTTACCAATTGAAGAACTTATATCTGATGTGTACTGTCATTTCCATTCCAGTGCTCAAAGACAACAAAAACTGCAATCATTTTCTTTATTCACAGACACTGACCCCCCTCAATATTATTAGACATGCACCTACTAGATGGCTGAGTCTAGGGAAGGTAATTAACTGAACCTTGGCCATGTGGCCAGCTCTGAATTCATATTTTTGCCTGTGGAGCCACAGTCTACTAAGCTTGACTTGATCTCTAAACACCTACAGAGTCATGAAGTGCATATGATTTTTATGTTTCTTAAATATGCACTGGAACCCTTATTGGAGTTCAACATCCAGCTAAAGAGCTGAGAAAGTCATCTACTGACACTGCATGCCACTGTGCATAAACTCCTGCAGCAGTATGCTGGCAGACTCCTCAGACCTGCAGCTGCTGTCAGATGAATCAAACACAGTGATGTCCCAGTGTTGACTGACAGTAGCTGTGTTCTACCAAATAGTGAACTGTGTATTGGCTATAAAGTCAAGTAGTACATGAACAGCCATGAGGTAGATATTGAGCGCACAGTTATTGAATTTAACTTTTATAAAAAAAGTTACAGCGTTCTGTGCTGCAGTGCTGCAGAAAATGCCGAAAAAATTTGCCATGCAGGATCACTTACTGAAAGATGCTGCATTTCTTATTAATCCTGCCAAAAATTTTAATATTTCTTCAGGACTTGTCAGGGATGTTGGTTTCCTTCTGGGTGTCTGTGAAAATGATGCTGAGGCTGAACACTTAATTGTTGAGTTTACCCAGTATCAGACTGAGGACACAGGGAACATGACAGGTCCAGTGGATGGGCTCCACTCATGTTTCCAGGTACTGGGGACACCTTCTCAGGGACCTTTGCAGTGATGGGAAACTGCCACTCTTTAAGCAGCTGATGATGACTCTACTTTGATTGCTGCACTCAAACACACAAGCTGAAAGAGCATTTAGCATGGTGCAGAAAGTGAAAACTGAATTGCGGCAGTCTCTCAATGCAAAAACATTGAACTCGTTATTAGCAGTGAAAATGAATAAAGAACTGGACTACTGTGATCTTAAGCTGCCAAAACATGTGTTAGATGCTGCTAAGAAAGCCATGGCAGCAGACAATGTGTGCATCTGGTGTATCTAATGTATGATGATGTGCAGTGCAAGGACAGCATCCTAACAGGTCTGTTTAGAGGATTTAAATGTAGCACGTGGATTAATGACAATGTGATTTTATTTTTGATTTGTACATAACTGCTGTTTATCTACTTATGGTGTGGTAATGGTATTGCAGCTTGTAAAATAAAGTTTTTATATCTGAATCAAGTGTCCTGTGTTGAATTTTACAAATGTTCTAGACCCCATGGCAATGGTGTATTTAGTGCAGTGCAAAAATAGGGTGTTCCACATTTTGACTGATTGTCACACATTGATAGGGTTTGTGTTCCACACTGGCCTATTAAAAGGTTGAGAGCTGTGCAGAATTGAAAACAGTCACACATCTTGCTGCTGGTTGTTATATACTAATTGCAGAAGGACTATATAGTGAAAGGCATAACAATATAGCAAGACTGTTGCACTGGGGATTGTGCAAACATTATAATATTAAAGTAGGTGAAAAACATTGGAAACATGAGCTACAAAGCATCATAGAAAATGATGAAGTTTATATCACATGGGATCACCCATTACAAACAGTTCAAAAATTAGATGTGAGAAAAACAGTAGTCTATGAAAATAAGACAAAAGTAGCATTAATCATTGAAATTGCCACACCCAGTGACTATAGTGTCTTATGTACAGAGACACAAAGTCATAAAATATCAGGATTTGCAGGCAGAAACAAGGGCAATGTGGAAGAAAGGTACCAAGATAGTTCCAATAGTAGTAGAACAATTGGTCTTATTAAAAATAATTTACAATCATACTTAGCTATGTTACTGATATATGTAACTATGAATGAATTGCAGAAGGAGTCAATACTTAGCACATTGTAAGTGCTGCCAAGAACACTTCTGGCTAACATCAAAGATTGAAACAATACTAATTTCATGAACTTTAATCAAACTTTGACTTAGGGATGGGGTCCATTCCTGTCATGGTATTAGAAACCCAAAAGACTTGAAGAAATTAAAAACAGAGGAAGACTTGCAACTGACCCAGATACTGAAATAGTAGTCATCAGTATGAGGTCTAACATCACTTCAATCACCATTAGACATTGGTAATGGTACAGCTCTTCTAGTATATAGGAAGCTAAACCTTGAACTGGTATATGTTACACACATAATGACGCCTATGAAAAAGGAGATAGTGACAGATCCAAACATTGGTGAAAACATGACATCCTCATATAGGCTTAGACAAAAGGGCATCAGTGAGCAAACAACTAATGAGGCTTATATAAAACAGAAATATCTGAATGCATTGTCAGGAAGAACTATGAAATATGCAAGTTAATAGCTCAGTGTACTCTCTGCTGAGATATACAGGCTGGCATCTTCCTAGAAGGGTAGTAAGATCCATACACTAAATGATGCTATCAGTATGCATAAACAAAAGGAATGAAAACAGCATTAGTAAGAGTAGGTGTCTCTCACAGATGATATCAACCCCTGGTTACATGCACAAAACTAGACCCTCAATTCCTACATTTCTGCAAAACCGTGACCGTATTAAATGTGCCACAGTGCATCAGTGATAACAACCAAGGAAGATAATGCAGTAAAGAGAAATGTGCATGGTAATATAAAATAATGACCCAGCAATACAGGCTGAAAAGATTCTCTTTTTCATCCGTGCTGACCATTGGCCTTCCATATGATCCTTTACAGAAGCTATTATTAAGGAAGATTAAAGTGTTTTTCTCCTTGTGTCTCTAGCCCTGTCCCCTGGTATTTAGCATCAGCACTTGCATCACTGCAGGGTCTTCCCACCCCATGCCCAGCTTTTATGTCCTCCCACATACATAGTTTTGAGGACTACAATCACTAGTTTGACAGATCCATGTTTACATCACCCCAAGTTATGGTGTTTATAACCTATCAGCTTCTGCTTGTATGTGAACAAATCAGTGACCAGAAAACGCTCATTGCACCCCCTCCCCAGCAGGGACAAACTAGCATAAGCTAGTCACTCCCATTTCTGGCTTTTCAGCTGCTATTTGAACCCAGGTCATCTAGTTTGTGGTCAGGGTTTCATCCGTCCGTGCCACAAAGCCAAGCTACATACAGACAGCTTTACTGGCACAATGTCCTATATAAACTATCAGGGTCCTAATAGTTAATATATGTTTTAAAAGGTACAAAGACAGCAATGTAAGGCATAATAACTTCATTACATATGTAAGTAGACAAAGGATACAGAAAGCAAAACTTAATGAAAAGTACAGATAACTGTAGAAAGCCAATGCTGAAACACTGACAATGTACAGTACTGTAAAGAATAACCCACTAAATGCAGGTGTTCTTTTCTGTGACCTTCTGCCAGAAGTCATCAAGCCATGTTTGAGGAGTTTGACAAAGCAATGACTGCTACACCATAGAATCTGGATCCCTGTCCCCTGGTTGGACAATGGCCAAATCATCCTAAAAATAAATACAACAAAATTCCATAACTTTCCAGCATCATTTCCATGAAATTGGCCTCTTCACAGACCAACAAATGAATGTTATAGAGGTTTAGAAAGAGAAGCATTATCATTAGTTCCTTCCATTTTGCAAAAAAAATTGTTTTGTTTCATTATTTTTTTTTATTTTAGAGTACTTAAGTTTCAGTTATGTTTGTTTACTTTATACTTAATCTTTTTTCTTTTGAAGACCAGTAGTAGATTGCATATAACATGCTTCACTGATTGCACAGTAGTACTTAGCACAAACTTAAAAAACTCCATCCCAGTAAATTTTGAGATATTTCCAAAGGAATTAAGACTTAAATAGTGGGTTTCACTGCTTCTAAGTAAAAACAAACATTCAAGGTCTTTCAGTAAAAGTTTAATCTACATGTATTTGAATTACTGTTGTCTACTTAGGTGCAGTACGACCCACTACTTTATTCTTAATCCCTTAGGCAGCCTAAATAGAACTAATCCTATACCCTGCTCTCCAGGTCATCTGATATTACCAGCTTCCTCCTATACAATACAAAAGTTTATAAGTTACTTCTTTATATCACTTGAACCCTTTACAGACCTATGCAATACTAAAATCTTACCTCCTATGTAATTATATAATGTACTTCATTATATCTCTTATAGGTTCATAGGTGTGTACTAGGCTAATGGCCCTGGAGTCGTTACAAGCCTAGCCCCAAAAACTTTCCTAGGTACCGTGCCACCCGATGTTAGTTCACAGTGCCCCTATCCAGTAGGACAGTTAGAATGATCCCTGGAGTGAACTTTCTGTTGCCCATCCACCTGTCAGGATTTCCCTTGAAGAGGGCCAGCAAGGTGCTCTACTTGACATGAATCAGAAGCTTATTCCAGAGTATGGGCAGTCTTTAGGAGATTAACCTGTCCCTTCAGCATGTTGTGATCTCTAGAGCATGTCGCATGGGGGGAATTGGCATTACTTTTTAAAACCTTTCTGTACTGAAACGTAAGAACACTAAACTTTACAATGTTTTCCCATCTACAGTATACATCCCTTTACTTTCCTGTAAGAGTTTAGAGCTAAAAGAAAAGTATAGACTTACAATCATGATGCAGCTGCGTTTCTGTATATATCTCTTATGTTACTATGTTGCTTTGTTTTTTTCTGTGAAAACTAACTTTTGTTTTTATTTTATTTATTTATTTAACATTTATTTACCAGGAAAGTCTGACTTGGAACAATGCCAATTTTCAGCGGATGCCCAGGGAGAAACACTCCAGACACATATCTTTGTAATGTGGGATGAAACCAGAGTACCCAGTGAAAACCCACATGAATACAGGTAGGACATGCAGACTCCGCACAGAAGGCACTCCAGCCAAGAATTGAACCAGATAACCTTTTGGTGTGAGGTGACAACATTATCGCTGCACCACTGTGCCATCCAACTGAATTGTGAATTGTCTAAAATTCACTTGTTAATATAAATGTATTGTAATGGAGCTTTTCTCCACAGGCCTCTGCTGAAAATGGGTTCTTCACAGTTGGACATTCCCTGTCAACAAAGAAAAAATTATTACGTTTACAAAAACGTGGCTGCAGGAAGAGCTGAATGCATTAATCTGTCAAAGAACATTTCAGTAGCGAGACATGAGAAGCAAAATGCATTAAATCAGACAAGATTCATCAAAGTTATGTTGTGGGATTTAGTTGGAGGAGTAGAACAGAAAAAGCCTTGTTTTTGCGGGTGCATAACAAACCATGCATTTACTAAACCAGGAGTTCTCATCCATTCTGGATGAGTTGGGGAATGGCCTGTGATAGACGCTCTTTACAACAACATTATAATTTCCACAAAACAACAGGCAGTTTTCCCTGTTAAAGTAGCATTAAGTTATTGCAAAAATCATTGAAAAAAATGTAAGATTATCCATACTGCAGCCCTACACTGTACTTTATGTATTTATTTATTCATTTGTTTGTTTTTCTGGGTTATAACACTGATCTGTGTGGTCCTTTTTCAGACTCAGCCTAGGAGCGGTGTCTGCTTAAGTGACCTGCTGAAAGTCATACAGTTAGGAAATGGAGACTGAGGGAATCAAACCTTGCACCACTTCTTAAAGCGTATTTTGCCCTATGATGTGTTTAATTGCTCCCGCGGTGGTGGTGCTGCGATAGCATTGTCGCCTCACAGTAAGACGCTGTCTGGTTCGATTCTCAGCTAGAGCGTCTTCTGCGTGGAGACATGCGTGAATGGGCGTACCTTCATTGAAGGTTGTGCATCAGGCCTGGCAAGTCAGTACATAAAAATCAACTGCCAATCATTAGCGGACCGGAGTTCCGCTGTGGCGACCCCTAACCGGGAAAAGCCGAAAGACACAAACAATGTGTTTAATTGTGCTTAATCCACCTCCTTTGCATTATGCATGCACTATGCAAGATGTCATCCCAAATGGTGAAGATTTAGACTGGCTACCCATCTGCTTGGAAGATTTGGAGATTTTATGGATATCCCCTGGCCATAGATTTTTTGAGTACCTTTAGAGATGCCTCATTGTCTGCAATTCTTTGCAAAAAATAAAGTCAACATCTTGCTGAAAAGTAATCATGTAAAACATGCATTTCAACAGGAATGTCACAACCTCTAACATTAACTAAGAAACAATTAGAAGTTTGTATCTATAGATTTGGTTGCGAGCTTTTGGAACTTTTATCAGTTGTTTCTGCACAATTAACTTCTAATGTTTACCTACATTTAATACAGCTTTGTCCCTTTGAGAAACCAAAAAATAAATAAATAAATAAGTACAAAATACATTTTTATAAAACATATACTTACTTATATGTAAACATACACATACTTATATTAAGAAAAATGTTGTGCTAAGAATCATTTATTTATTAAAAAAAAATGTCTGAAGTCTTACTAGGTGAAACCCACACACTTTATTGTATAAGATCACCAGTGTTTTTTAAGCTGCATGGTTTTCGTATGTATTTTTCACAAATTTGAACATGCTCTTTTTGAAGTCTGCAGCTTGTTGTATTATTATTTTTTTATAATATATCAACATACGTGTTTGCATGTATAATAGACAGCCTGATCACCCAAATATAAAACTTAAAAATGTGTTCTAAACAGGACTATTTTAACAAACAGAGAGGAAAGAAAAGAAACTGTTCTGCAGTAATGACAGCATCATTGTATTATAATTGTAAAATATTGAATGTTAGGGCCATACTGTCTGATTTTCAGGTTTACATTACTAGCATTACAATTTTAGCTGTATTATATTAACCACTATATTTGCCAGATAACACAGCATCACCCAGTATACCAGAAATCTTTAATGTGTTGTTGAATTTTTGAGCTCAGTATTTTTGAACTTAGCCTGAAATTACCATAAAATCATATTTTCAGTATAATGCAGATTTGTTGCCATTCAGTTTTCTTTGTATATGTCCTCTGTTAATTGCTTCAGATAGAAAAATTCTTAAGCATTACTATGTCTCATAGAATCTGTATTGACATTCAAACCAGTTACCTCCAGGTTGAAAAAATGAATAAACTTTATCTGGATTATGCTTCCGTCAGGGAAGTGCAGGTTTGTCCTTGAAGACCCATTACTGATGAGTCTGATTCATAATGAACAGATTGAGAAAAGCTTTCTCCCACTAGCCTGCCAGTCACTCTGATAATAACCACAAGTCCATGGGCATTCATCCTGTCCCCATGAATACCTCGTTTCTCTCTCTTTGATAACCTGTTTCTAGACATTTCCTGCACATTCTCAGAAGTACACTGAGAAATCCTGGTACTATATAAAATCTGTTATATGAAGTTATTTATTTAAATATATATGCATGTAATATATATATATATATATATATATATATATATATATATATATATATATATATATGTACTTTAATTGTATTTGAACATTTGATTACTGGGTGAATGCGCAGGTAAGAGGAGCCTTTTCAATCACAATGCTGGCTGTGTAGTTAAGAATGATAAGCATATCATAATCAGAACATACAAACACTGAAGACTAAAAGAACAACAAACTTCAAATTGACAGTTAAAAGGTAATGCAATAGAACTTGAGTACTAGCACAATATTGTGTCAGCGTTACACAAGAAGGATAACAGAATAAAAAGATATCTAGAAACAAGCGTCACTCCCTTGTACCACCTTACTAATGCATGCTGACACCTGGTCCCTAGCCCAAGCCCTAGTCATGTAGACAACCTCACAAAAATCCGTTCCATAAAAACCAGCACTACACAAGTCACACAGGCACACAGCAACACACCGGCACAGCCATAAATCTATCCTCTTGCTTAGCCCTTACCCTCTTACCCTAACCTGCAAACACTCTCATACTTGCTATCGTCATTCACACAACTAAACCCTTCCAGCCACTAATGCCACAACTTTTGGAACATCCAAAACATTCTAAATTAAAATCAGACATGCACAGGAAGCTAGGGAGGTGTACATGTTCCAGTCATGGAGCAGGTCACTGATCCTAGGAACTAGGAATGTGTACCTATTCCTGTCATGGGACAGGTCACTACATCTAGCAAATAGGAAGGTGTACCCCTTCACATCATGGTGCAGCTCACTACTCCTAACACATAGGAAGGGGTACCTGTTCCTGTCATGGTGCAGGTACCTGTTCTTGTCATGGTACAAGTCACTACTTTTAACACCTTGTAAGGTGTACCTGGTCCCATTGTGGCACACGTCACTTTGTCTAACACCTAGTAAGGTGTACTTGTTTCTGTCATGGTGCAGGTTCACTACCTCTAACACCCATGGAAGGCTTGTGCACTTCATGGCACCTAGGAAGGTGTACCTGTTTTTCATGGTGCAGGTCACTGTGTCTAGCGCCTAGGAAGATCTGCCTCTTCCTGGCATGGTACAAGTCACTATTCCTAGAAACTAGGAAGGTGTACCTGTTCCCATCATGGTGCAGCTCACTACTTCTAAAATCTTGAAAGGTGTACCTGGTCCCATCGTGGTGCAGGTCATGTTGTCTAACACCTAGTAAGGTGTACCTTTTTCCTGTCATGGTGCAGGTCACTACTCCTAACACCATGGAAGGCTTACCTGTTCACTTCATGGCACAGGTCACTACTCCTAGCACCTAGGAAGGTGTACCTGTTCCCGTCATGGTGCAGGTCACTACTTCTAACACCTTGGAAGGTGCACCTGTTCCCATCGTGGTGCAGGTCACTACTCCTAGCAATTAGGAAGGTGCACCAGTTCCTTTCATGGTGCAGGTCACTACTCCTAACACCTAGGAAAGGTGTACCTGTTCTTGTCATGGTACAAGTCACTACTCCTAGCAACTATGAAGGTGTACCTGTTCCTGTCATGGTGCAGATCACTACTTCTAACACTTAAGAATATGTACATTTTCCTGTTATGGTACAGGTCATTACTTGTAGAACCTAGGAAGGTGTAGTTGCTTCCTTCATGGTGGAGGTCACTAGTCCTAATACCTAGGAAGGTATATCTGTTCTTGTCATGGCAAAGGTCACTACTTCTAACACCGAGGAGGGTGTGCTGTTCCATCATGGCTCAGAACAGTATTCCTAACACCTACACAGGTGTACTGTTCCTGCCATGGTGCAGTTCACTACTCTTAACACCTAGGAAGGTGTACCTGTTCCCTTCATGGTGCATGTTACTACTACTAGCATCCAGGAAGGGTGCGTCTGTTCCCTTTCGCATGACCATCACCAGTACTACCAGCCATGACAGTGTGCATGTTCCCTTTACAATGCAGGCCACTGTTGTTAGCAACCAAGAAGGTGTGCATGTTCTCTTCATGGTGTAGGTCATTACTTTTGTGTGTATGTGAATTTGTGTAGTATATGACCAGATATGCCAGTAGAGACAATGAGTTTTATGCTTAATATGTAGCAGGTGTTTTGTTTTAAACACAGGTAATTTGTGATACCACAGACTATTGGGATAAGGAAACATCACCATGCGCTGGGATGGTGACATCATGGCAGCTGTAGTTGTGTGACTATTACATGTCTATGTGTAGTAACGATGCATACATCATGTCATGGTCTCTATGTTTGTATGAGTGTTGTATTATTGCCAGTGGACATTTGCTTCTTCCCATGCTGATATTCCTCCTGCAATATCTTATACCATCAGCTCTTCAGTTACTTTGTTGGTCTGCTTACACTGGGGTATTCCACTCTCTTCGTGTAAGAATGTGAGAACGTCATGCTTTGGTCTTATAATATAGACTTATATGCACAGTTGTTTCCTCTGCCTATCAAGGAGTGCCCCACATGTCTTCAGACATGTGAATTGAGACTTCAGGAATCACAACACAAGCTCAGTACCTTTGCTGTTCAGTTCATGTACATTTATTCATGTTTCCTCTGCACGTGATTGAGGATGAAGTCATTACCAAGGCTCCAAGTTATAACATTACACCTTTCAGGAAAATCTTGGCACTGTTCATTTAAGATTTTCATTTCTATAGCATAATATATGTTAGAGATGGCACTCACCAACTAGATGCTTTATTTAACAACCTATCTAAAGGGATCATGGATACTGTGAAGGAATAATGCTATGATATGTCCATCTGCTGAACACATGCCTTGACATTATTAAAGGGCACCCCTTTGGGTTGATGTGGCTTTGCCCATTGTGTCCATATGGGGACTCTCATGATGTAGGTACAGATGATATCCCAAAGAATATGAGGGAGATGCACTAACTTAGGAAAATCTTCCATGTTTTCAAAGCACTTGGCATCCAGTCCAGGATGTAAGGGGCAGCAGTCTCAGACAGCCCTGCTTAATGAGATATTGGACATCATAAGCAGAAAGAATGGGTTTGGTTCCTATAAATTTAATCTATTTTACTTGTTCTGTGTGCTTAATCCTGCATTATATAAACCTGAGTGGCTAGGTTGTATAGAGATTTTTATATACTGTAGTGCTTCTTATGTAAGGAAATAGCAGTACAGTTAACATTTCCTGAGATTATTCTGTTGCATTATGTAAAACATTTGATAGTCACCATTTTCATTTTACATTATGAAAAAAGAGTGATTGAGAGAAAAGACAGCCTTAAAACCAGTGTCTCTATCCATTTTGCAATTTTGCTTAGAGTCTGTGTTTTAATGTTTTATTATTCACATCACTGTCTTCACTGTGTGTAGCTCATCATTTGTTTTAGTGTTCATGTTTCAACATTTAGTGGGCTGATATATTTCTCTTTTCATAGTGCAGAGAACTTCAGTACTGTTTACGTGTACTGCTAAGAAGTCATACATCTTGGCCATAAATTCACCCCAAACCCCCTATCCTAATGACTCACCACTCGAAACTGCAATAGAATTCAGTTCTTATTTTATAGCTAGTATAGCATCCCTAGCCAAGGATTCCTCGACATCTAAAACCAAACCTGCCCAACAGCCACATATCAACACATCCACTTTCATCTTTAATCCTGTGCCCACATCCTATATAAAACTACTCTTAAACAATCTTAAACCATGCTCTTCTTCAGCTGATGACCTTTAAAGTGAGTACCTTAAAATGGTGGTCAATAGCATTGTCTATCATGTCTCAATCCTTATAAATAGGTCAGTGTAGGAATCCCATGTCCCCTCTGAAAAAAAAAATCAGACATTATCCCTCTGTACAAGGAGAAAATTCAACAGACATCACTAACTGTAGACTTATAGCAATCTTACACCCGTCCCACACACACACACACACACACACACACACACACACACACACACACACACACACACACACACACACCAAAATGCTTGAAAAATGTAGTGGAAAACAATTGCTAAACTATTCCCTGCAGGAAGAACTCCTATCTCCGCACAACACACCTACTGCCCCTCCCATAATACTAGCACTGCACTTCTAACCTTTATAGGTACTGTCAATAAAGATAGATAAAAGGGTAAACTAGTCTCCTTCTTATTTCTAGACTTGTGTAAAGCCTTTGACACTGTTTGGTACAGCAAACGTCTACTTCAAATGACTTCACTAGATCTCTTTGAGCCCACCCTTCTATAGTTCATAAGCTACCTTTCCAGTAGTTATCATGACACTCCACTCTGTCTCCATACCTCCTAGTTACCACCCATGAACCAAAAGGTTCTATCCTTGGACCCTTCTCTTTAACCTTCGCACCAACACCCTCCACACATCCACACAACAGGCCTCACAAATACAATACACAGATCACTCCACACATATATGCACATTTAACAACCTGCCACATCCCCAAAAATGAATTAGGAAGCTTTAACAGCCACTGAAACATGGCTTTGTAATTCACAAGAAATGTTCAACCCCCTCCCCAAATAAACAAAACAAATCCTACTTTTCCCCACAAATTCATCTTTTATGAAAAAACAAAATTTAAAATTCTCTCTCTCTCTCTCTCTCTAATACAACTACTGAAATCAGTTTTCATAGCAAATTGTTATGGATGGCCTTCACATATAAAATAGTATAGAACAACTCACCAAAACTAAGGATGCTTTACAGGGCCAAAAACTTTTTTCACCAATAGGTTCATAGGTTCATACTAGGCTATCTGCCCTGGGGCATTTATAAGCCTAGCCCGATTGCAACTAAAACTACACTTGGCACTACTTACCTCATCCTCTCATGGCTTTAAGGAGCTCCCGTCCTTACTAATCTCCAGGCATTGCAAAATCAAACTTGAACAGTGCTATAACAAAGTGGCAAAATTTGCAGCAAGTACCCCTTTCAGATCCCACCACAGTATAGCACTGAAAAGTCTAAGTTTGTTAGAACTGCCTCACCAACTCACATATCCACAGCGTCTTACCACCTATAAAATTATCCAGCATCCACCTGCTTCTCCAGCACTAAATAACATTCTACACAACTATGTTCCCAATCTGTCATTATGATCCAGTCACCAAAAATTCCTCTCTTTTCACAAAACTACATCTGCTGGGCATGGTCTGTGCTCATACCATGTTGCTAAGGCTTGGAACTCCTTACCTGTATTCATCAGGTCAGTATCCTCCCTCCAGTACTTTTAAAAACTTTTTAAAAGACTTCTAGCCAAAATCTGTCATTGTTCTTGCTCAATCCCAAAGTAAACTATATATCTCTAATTATGACCAAATACCTGTTCATACCTTACACCTCCTTACTCTCCCTTCTTCACTCACTTCCTTACTTCAATCAGTTTCTCTCCCATGGCTCTCTTTCTAAATATGTCGTAACACTGTTTTTTTCTCTCACCTCATACTGCAATTCCTGTTTGTGTTATACTAACTTACTTTTAATTTCTCTAAAACATGCTAACAATTCTATAAATGTTGTATAAATTGTATAAATCATTATCATAAAGGTTGTATCTGTTCTTAACAAATGTATTCACATTAAGTCTAAGGTGATACGATTATTTAAAATGCAGATGTTTTTGTATTATTTTTGCAGATTGTAAAATTATTTTTCATAAAATGTTTTTCTAATACTTTGGAGCTTTTTTCTCCGGCCCTCTGCTGAAAATGGACTCCTACCCAGTTGGACTTTCCCAGTAATAAAATGTCAATTAAAAAATAAGTAATTATAATCATCTGGAATGCACACTACAGCAACTGGGAGTCGGCAGTGTTGTGTGACCATCGTGTTGATACAGCACACTGCAATCTGCTAGAGAAATTCAAACTGCGAGTTCTCTCGTATGACATTCACACCAATGTGGGTTTGATTCCTACGTCTGCTATGCGACATTGAGAAAGTCATCTAAGCAGATATTCATTTTCAGTCCCCTTTGAAAGGTGGTACTTGTTATCTATTGTGTTTACTTGATTAATAACAACACTTTTTTTAAATTTGATAGTACTATGAACAGCTTTAATCCTTGATGCCCTCACAGTCCATTTGGCTTTGCTTACTTTGGATGAACATTTTTTAATATCCTATCATCTTGTGGCTAAAATAGTGCCACCTTCATATGTGTCGAACACTGTGCTCTGAAACTTTTCTGAACTAGGATCCATTGACATGATGACCATTATCAAACATCATTGTTTTGGTATCACAGATATAGCAAAGATTGTCCAGGCCAGCACAAAAACAATTTTAGATGTGAAAGTCCTAGAGTAAGCATCTCATTCTCAAATAGTCTTCAGTTGACAGGAAGTAATCAATCAATAGTCATCAAATGCACAAAGTCAGCATCAGTAGCCTTCATTACACAGCTGTCTACCAGGGTGGGAGATTTTTTGTGGTGGTAATATGCTGTTCTGAAGTAACAGCCTTTGCCTCTCATCTTTCTGAAATCAGACACTTAGCATCGTACATCCTTCGGCTAAGTGTACACTTTCTTGCTATTTTCTCCTTCTACTGTACTACTGTACTTCCACATTTCTATGCACTGGGATTATATTCATCTTCATCAGCTCTGGCTTCTTTGCTCTGATCTAACTTACTATGTCTGTCTTACGCATATCTGAAAAAAAGACAAGAACAAAATTAACCTCTTCCATGATGATACAATGATAGTTGCAGGGATTTTGAAAAGCCGGAAAAGTAGGCATTGGACACAGTTGAGATTCAGTGCAGAAAACTGCTTAACAGTTCAGGTGTACAATATCTCATAACTGTGAGTGATGAGGATAGACCTGGAAATGACACATGTCCATTGGTGGTGGTTACATCTGGAATAATTCTCCCTGTGTGCTTAGAGAGAGTAGTGACAGTACAAACTGAATGTTGGTGTACACCCTTACAAGGATATAGTTCAGAAGCAAAGCTGCACTGTTTACAGACCACACATTGAAACTGTGTGCAGTTCTGGAGACCCTACAAGGAAAGGAAAATAAGTGCAAGCTAGGAGCAGTCATTGAATCCACAAATGACTTAGCCATCCTGCAGGCAGGTCCATCCCAAATAAATAACTCAAACTTAATATATGCATTATTTATTTATTTGAGATTTGTTTACAGGGAAAGTCTAACTGGGTGGATGCCCATTTTCAGCAGAGGCCAGGGAAAAAAGCTCCAGAGACAATTAGGGTATTAAATTAGCTTATTACAGAGCAACAATGAACATTTTTACATACAATGAAGAATGTACAATAATGGATAGCACATCATGTTTACATATGTTAGATGAAACATAATTGCACATTAATTTCAGATATTAGATATTACTAAGGAGATGACTACATACATGAGATAAATGGTCTTTATACGATTCAGATCAGTATGATTCTGCTTGATAGTTAAATAATTGTTGTTTAATATAATATAGTTAGTATGCATATCTTATAGCACAGGGTTAAGTGAGGAAGGGAATTACAGATGAGGGAAAGGAGGAGATAGAAACTTGTGTGTTCATTAGTAATGTGTGGGGTATGGCTAGGGAAGAAACAAAAGGCAGAAAGAAACGTTAGGGGATTGTACGGTGAGAATAGTAGTGTAAGCTATAGCTAAAAGAGCAAAGAAATTATCAATTGTATAAAGTATAACAGCAAGATGGAGGGTAATACTGTTACAGTTACAAATTAAGGAGCTACTTCATTAACCTGGTGTAGAACATGGGCAGAGCCATGTATTTTTTAGATAGTTTTTAAGAGAGTATATGAAGGATTTCAGATGTGGGTATAGTGTTCCATTTTTAACCTATGGAGTGAGAATACAGATAATACCCAGCTGATTTAGTTGGTTTATGAACAGTCAGTTGAACTTGGTTATTTGATCGCAGGGCCATTTAGATGTGCTTCTGGAGCATTTCTCCCTGGGCCTCCATTGAGTATGGGCCCTGTCCCAGTCAGACTTTCCCAGTAAATAAATAGAGAAACAACCACAAAAAAGAGCCAGAAAAGAACTAAAGGTAATGAAAACTTGCACACACAGTTTATAGGTTCATAGGTAGGTACTAGGCTATCGGCCCAAGTGCCTATGTAAGCCTAGCCAGCAAGGTTCCATAGCTTATGCCACCCAAGAAAGTTATTTTCCTGTGCCTCTGTCCAGCAGAGGCACAGAAGTGATCCCTGGGGTGTATTTCCTATTTCCCATCCACTCATCAAGATTTTTCTTGAAGAGTGCTAATGAAGAACTTTGCTTGACATAGATGGGTAGCTTATTCCAGAGTACAGGAAGTCTCTGGGACATGAATCTATCCCTCCAGCATGTCCTGTTTATTGTGGTGACAAGGTTTAGGTCCCTAGAGCGTGTAGCTCAGAGGGATTGGAATTTCTTTAGGTGTAGCATTTCCAACAGCTCTGGGTTTGATATGGCTTTATATGTTAGGCAGAGATCACCTCAGAGTAGGCGATATGCTAAGGAGTAAAGCTGGAGTTTTTGAGGTGGTCAGTGTAGGGCATTTGTTTGGGGCCAGTGGTCCTCTTTGTGAGGTACGTCTGTGGCCTTTCCAGCTGCTGCAGATGTCTTGTGAGGTACATTCCAAAAGGGGCGTTGTACTCTGTAATGGGTCTAATGAGTGACGAGTAGAGGGGAACAATGACCTCTTTTTTCCTGGATGAGAACCCTTTTATGATGAGGTGTGCCATGTAGAAGGACTTCCTGACTTCTGTGGTGATGTGACTATCAAAGGAGAGACTACTGTCCACCTGGGTCCCAGGGTCTCTTATCACGCATTCGGTGTTAAGTAGATTGCTGCCTATGTGGTAGTTCATGGGTACAGAGTTTTTACCAAAGGGGATGACACTGCACTTTTTGGCATTGAGCTTGAGGCCATGGCTCTGACACCAGGCATCTGTCTCAGTGAGGCCCTTCTGTAGGATGTCCACATCATTTGGGGACTTGACTATGCCTCCTAGTTTGCAGTCATCTGCAAACTTCATTAGCCAGAGGCCTTCTGTGTTAGCCTGTAATTCAGAGAAGTAGATACCAAACAGGAGAGGTCCCAGGACGGAACCCTCTGGTACTCCACTTGTCACTGCTTTGGGGTCAGATTTGGAGTCTGCAACTTTTACAGTGTGGGTTCTGTCAGTGAGCCAGTTGGCAACCCATCTTGTGACGTAGGGATTTATGCCTAGTTTAGTGAGTTTAGCTATAATTCCAGAATGGGGGATGGTGTTGAAAGCCTTGGCAAGGACAAGATAGGCTGTGTGAGCCACCTTACCCTCATCCACAACTTTGGTGACTGCCTCAAAGAAGTCGATCAAGTTCAGGAGGCATAATCTGCCTTTCACAAACCCAAACTGGGTGGGATCCAGAGTTTGGAAGTTACCAATGTCTTTGTTTATGAGTTCCATGATGATATTTTCCATGGCCTTGCAGACCAGGCTCGTCAGGCTAATACGTCGATAGTTCCCAGGATCAGTGGTGGCTCCCCCTTTGTGGAGTAGGATAACTGTTGCTGTGCACCATTTAGTAGGCATAAAGCCTTATTTTATAAAAAAAGATAAAACAGAGCATTACAAGGGCACAAACCACAATATTAAATAAGTGAGAGGCACAAAAGATTTAGTGATTGAACAAAATGTTTAAGATTAAGATATTTGATAAAGCAGTTGTCAGAAAAGCACATAAAGCGTCAGAAGCTACCTCAGAATTGCAAAACGAGCATCATTGGAGAAAACTAGGCATGTTTAGAGTAAAACAAGCACAAGAAAAGTACAATGGGTATGGAAAAGAGATTAAATGAGCAAAATGAATATAATAAGGGCAGAAAAGGGCATAATAAGTATGCTTTCAAGTAATGAATATGATTTCAACAGGCTCCAGAGCAAATGTAGACAGCATGAAACATGTGGCAACAATAAGCAGGCCTAAGCATATGGCAGCCACAGACCCTGCTGGTTCACCAGGGAAACCACATAGTTTTCCAGTAAGTTCTAAGAAAGGAGCAGTATAAGCATGAGTTAGCAAAACCCAAATCCAGCTTTATTGTTAACTGTCGCAATTGTGGTGCCAATCATGAGTCTAAAAGAGAAAAATGCTTAGCGTTTGGTCAGAGGTGCCACAAGTGTAAAAAAAATGGAATCATTTTCAAAAGTTTTGCAAATCAAGTAAACCTCACACAGTCATAAAGAAAGGTCACTCAAAAAGCAAACTGATCAAGGAGAATGTCAGCAGTCTACTTTCTACATAGATGGTGTATCAATAGTTGGTGAAAAGGTTGATGCAGTGAATTTGTTGACAAAACATGAAGTGTTTTGTACTGTCCAGATCAATGGTAAATCCACCAAGCTCAAAGTAGACACTGGTTCAAAGTGTAATGTTATGTCAGCAGAATACTTTTGCTAAAGTGAGAGCTGGTGAACAACTCAGTGTGGTTAATAGTGGAAAACTTGTTGCTTATGGAGGTGAAGAAATTCAAACTGAAGGCTCAGTAGTACTTTCATGTTATTTGGCTAAGAACTGTTACAGCTTGTTATTCTCTGTAGTCTGAAGACCTGTGTAGTCATTAGTGGGTCTCAGAGATAGTTTGAGAATGAATCTGCATTCCTTTACCAAAGAAGTTAATCACGTAAGCAGCACATCTCCTAGTTCCAATTTTACTGAAGCCATTTTCTTAGATTTTGCTGATTTTTTTGATGATAAGTTGGGCAAACATCTGGTTGTGTTATGAAGTTAGACCCAGAGGTCACTCCAGAGGTCAGACCAGTGAGAAAAGTTCCGATAGTTGTGCAGGATAGAGTTAAAGCTCAGTTGGATAAAATGGTACAGCAAGGTGTAATTTATCCAGTTACAGAACCAACTGAATGGGTGTCATCCATGGTAGCAGCCCACAAGAAAGGCTCAGATGAAATCAGAATATGTATTGACCCAAGAGATTTGAACAAAGCATTAAAGAGACCACATCATCCAATGCGTACAGTCGAAGAAGTTGCTGCTCTAATACCAAAATCACTGTTTTTTCTGTCTTGGATGCAAAACGTTCATTTTGGCAAGTGAATGATTGCAAATCCTCAATACTGACTACATTCAGTACCCCGTTTGGCAGATACAGATTCCTAAGGATGCCGTTTGGAATAAATTCTGCAAGTGAAGTCTTTCAGCGTGCAATGAAGCAAATTTTTTCAGGTTATCCTTGCGCCATAATAGTAGATGATTTATTAGTTGGAGGCAATAATGAAGCAGAGCATGACAGAAACCATAAGAGAGTTCTAGACAAAGCTTGTGAAGTGAACTTAAAGATCAATCCTCCGAAGTGCAAATTCATACTACAGAAGTTACATATGTAGGTCATTTATTTACCAGTACTGGTTTGCAACCAGACCCATCCAAATAAGCAGCCATTTTTGAGATGCCTGCACCAGAGAATGTTCAAGCTCTACAAAGTTTTCTTGGGATGGTCAACTATTTAGGCAAGTTTATACCACATTTCAATGAGTTGATAGCACCTTTGAGAGGGCTGACATGCAAAACTGTTCCCTGGTCTTGGTTGAAACAGCACCAGAAAGTATTTGAAGACCTTAAGCAGAAAATTGCCACCCCATCTACATTGATACTATGATATCAACATTGTTATTCTCTGTAGTCTGAAGACCTGTGTAGTCATTAGTGGGTCTCAGAGATAGTTTGAGAATGAATCTGCATTCCTTTACCAAAGAAGTTAATCATGTAAGCAGCACATCTCCTAGTTCCAATTTTACTGAAGCCATTGTCTCAGATTTTGCTGATTCTTTTTGATGATAAGTTGGGCAAATTTGGTCTTGGCACAGTTATTCTTCAAGAAGGCAGATCAGTAGCCTGTGCAGCAAGAACTGAGATGCAGTATGCTCAAATTGAGAAAGAACTTTTAGTGATAGTATTTGCATGTTCAAAATTTCATGATTATATTTATGGTCGAGCTATTCAGATTGAAACCGGCCACCAACTCCTAGTTACTATTTTAAAGAAGCCTATGCATTCAGCTCCAGAAACATTACAAAGACCACTACTCACAAGCCACACCGACTCTGATTACCCCTAGAACCAAACTCCACAGCACTGCACATACTTCTGCATCCAAGCCAAATGCTTGCTTCAACACAGGATGTCACCTGTCTCCTTTCGGAGTCACTTCTCCTCTCTCAAGATTCACTGAAGACTGCCCCACTTTACAAATGAATGTATATATTGTAGATGACACTCTGCTTGATTGCAGATTGCACTGTACTTGTTCACTAGAATGTATGTACACAATTGCCTGTATATAATTAGTCTGAACTTGTGCATTATTGCTTAAATTTCTTATTTTTTGTTTGTGAAATATTTGTATTTCAGCCAGGCTTAGACTAAAATTAGTCAGTATCAATCAGTGCTCTTCCCTGGTAGACAAACAAACAATGTGGCACTAATGCTCTCCTCGATGGATGATGACAGCTACCTCTAAAGACATGGATGCTAGTACATCATTCACTACCGAATGCAGATTATCTGGTTATACTGCAGCTCTTACATTCAAATCTGGAACACAGACATATTTCCCCACCTCTGTCAGATGGAAATGTTGTGCACTCCTAAGCAGCAGCTCTCTTTTAAAAAAAACACTTTTATTGAATTATCACTTGTGACAAAGGCACATTTATATATAAGTAATCAAACTGTATTAGCAAGTTAAAATTAATAAACATTATGCTTCACTTATATAGCCATATATCATATAATCTAAGCAACATTACATAAACTATTCAATTTGTGCCCTTTTTTTACACAAGAAACATCTTTATTAAACCATCACTTACAACATAAGCAGCAGCAGCATTCTTTATATACACATGGAACAATAAAAATATAGCCATTACACTTTAGTTGCAGCTTCAGCTTATGAACCCAGTACTACTTTTAATGATATGTCTTCTCTGTTACATAAATATCCCTTTCATTGACTATATCTTTATCTTTTTGTGATTTTATACTACTATACACATTTCCAGTAGCACCTGGTGACTGATTAAGGTCCCTGAGAGACACCATGTTGCTATTATATGTCTTAACATATAACTGACACAGCAGAATTACCATTACATATACCTTCCTCATCATGTATAATTGATGTTTTGCCACTTTGACAATGTCCAGCTGTAATACATACTCCTTACATTTTCATGTGTTGATAATGTGAATGTTGATCTAATGAAAGTGAACTCTTTGTGTGTGTGTGTGTGTGTGTGTGTGTGTATATATGCATATATGTTGTTGTTGTTTGCCTTTTGGCTTTTCCTGGTTAGGGGTCATCACAGCGGAACTCCGGTCCGCCAAATGATTGGCAGTACATTTTGACGAACGCCGAGGTGCCAGCTAGATGTTCAACCTTCAGTGAAGACACACCCATTTACGCATGTCTTTCGAACACCCACCCAACCGTGGGGAGGACATGCAGACATATAAATATATATATATATATATATATATATATATATATATATATATATAGATAGATATACTTGTATTATGGAATATCAGTCACACAAGAGAACAAAAAATAAAACAGGTCTGTGTTTTACAGAAAGTCTGTGCTCCCACATCCCCATGGTAACTATATAAGAACAAGAAAAGGGCAACTTCTCATACCCCACTCTACTACAGTGTCACATGGACAGTAGGCAGAGAAACAAAAAGAATATCCTTTCCCATTTTGAATATTCACTCTTACTAATTACACATATATATATATATATATATATATATATATATATATATATATATATATATATATATATATTATGTGTATTACACATCTATACACTGTGAGCGTTACATATGTGCACACTGTGAGCATTACACATGTGCACACTGTGGGCATTACACACGTGCACACTGTGGGCATTACACACACATACACTGTGGGCATTACACACATATATCCTGTGGGCATTACACACATATATGTATATGTGTGTAATGCCCATAGTGTAAGATCATATAAAAAAGGCACAGACCAACCAATGAAGGGTATACAGCATTAATGCTAGGAAACATGAGTTTCACATTAAGGAACAAATATAAGTCATAGTCCCCTCTGCAAAGAGCAAGCTATTAACCAAGTGGTAGGGACACTTTGAGATCAGAGATAATCTATAATGTTCATAAGTTCATAGGTAGGTACTAGGTTAGCTGCCTTGCAGGCCATTTTAAGCCTTGCCAATTTTCGTTTCAAGGGTGAGAATCAAGCTCTGTACCTTGTGTCTGTGATGTGACTACCTTAACCATTATGCCAACGTCCAAGTCCTTTATAAATTAGGAAGTCCAACAGATAGGGAAGGAATCCATTACAAAATAGCCGATCAATGTGTTAAAGCCCTGGAGAGATGTTCAGGCAGCTATGGCACATTTGCTAGCTGGGGCAAGGGAACATCAAGAGAGAAGGCTATTGTCCAAACCTAAGATTCAAGTAGATGAGACATTGTAAAAAAAATCAAAAACAAAAGCAGGAATGATATCAGAGTATTTACTTATTTATTTATTTAGTTAATGGCATTTGATTACCGGGATAAGTGCCCATTTTCAGTGGAGGCCCAGGGGTAAAAGCTCCAGATACATGTTTCCATATTTATACATTTAAAATCATAAATGTACTTGTAAAGAAATTTCAGCAATATTGAGCAAGACATTCATAGAAGAACATCCATAAATGTACATATAAAAGAATTTCAGCAATATGGAATGGAACATGAGTAAGAGAACATCATTATAGGCAAATGACGTGATCACTTGGGATAGTGAGTCTAAATAATAGAATGGAGGAAGGAGAAGAGTTAGTAGGATGGGTGTCAAGGTAGGAGGAGGTCAGGTCTTGAAGGAAGGGGATGTGAAGCAGTTAACACTCCATATGGAAGATAGGTAGTTGCGTAATGAATTTTTAAAAACTGCAATGGTTGGGCTAGTTCTGAGAGTTATAGGGAGAGAGTTCCACTTTTTGGCAATAGTATAGAAGTATAGTAGGTGGCCAGCTGGAAGTTTTGGTTTATGAATCTGTAATTGATATTGAGTTTCAAATTTAAGAGATCTTTGGATAGGTAGTTAATGAAGAGAGAGTAGAGGGAAGGGCACTATGATGGTTTGTATATAATTTTGTGTGGTGTCATTAGTTGTATAGTGAGAGAGAGTGTGGTAATTTCAACCAGTTTAGAGAGTGTAATGCTACACAGTGGTGGGTAGAATAGGAGATGTTTGTTTCAAATCAGACAATTTTATTGTAGCAAGTTTCTAGTTTGGATTTTAGGTTAGAGGGTAAGTTTGTGAATAGTGGAGTGTGATAAGTTAGAGAAAGTAAGAGATTAGTGATGACTAGGGTCTTTTTGTAGTGGGAGTAAGGAAGTGTTTGTGCCTGTACAGTAAGACACACCTATTATAACACTGAGTAGTTTAGTATGAGAGACTATTTCTATTGGTGTTTTGTTGTAGGAGAGTACAGTGAATCGGTCTTTGTTTTGTGCGGTACGTGACTTGAGGGTAAAAACTATTAGCTTGGTTTTGTTGCGATTGAGTAGCAAGTGATTTTTGGTAAGCCAGTTTTCTATGTATGAGAATGCTAGTTGAGTAATATGTTGGAGAGTGGGAATGGAATTGGCCAAGCAAATAATTGTAGAATCATCAACATATCAAATAAGAGAGCCATGAGTAAGGCTATTGATAAAGATGTTGAAAGGCAGGGCCTAATATTGAACCTTGGGGTTCCTCTGTGGGATTAGGGAGATATGAAGAGAGGAAGGAGTTCCATTTAACAGCTTGTTCCCTATTGAAAAATAGCTTGAGAACCAGTTTAGTGAAGGGGTGGACAGTCCAGTTGAAAAATTATATTAAAAGCTTTGGACAGGTCTAAGATGGAGGATGAGACACATTTACCAGAGTCCCTGGATTTATTCATTATATTCATGAAGGAGATGATGGCAGTCATTGTGCTGTGACCTGGCTTGAAACATGTTGACTAGGAGACAGACTTTGATTGATGGTGAGAAACTCAAGAAGTTGAGTCTGTACACATTTTTCAAGAATCTTAGAAAGAGGGGAGAGAATAGCAATTGGATGGTAGTTGGAGAGATCTGTAACATTACTGACTTTATGGAGAAGTAGAATAAATGTCAGTTTCCATGTCTTTAGGACATAGGATTTGAGGATGGATCTGCTTATAAAATGCTAATTGGGTAAGCAGTTGCATCTGTGGGTAGATTGTCTGCTGCATTAGAGTCTGGTTTAAGTTTGAGTAGTAGACATTTTATGGATGCAGTGGGAATAGGTTTTAAGTAGGAGGAGGTTGTGCAGGAGTTGGAGAAAGTAGTAGAATCATGGTAGGATGGAGCAGTAGGGGTGTGGGAGGGGAGGGAAAAATCTGATTAGCTAGTGGCAGTGGAGTTTGAATTAGTATGGGGCAGGGTAAAGTTGGATGTAATATTGGATATAGTATTGATAAAGTGATTGTTGAAGAGTCTGGCTATGTCTGAGGTGTTTTTGTTAGGAGATGGATTGGGTTTGGACTTAGTGCCAGGATTTAGGAGTGAGGAGATGCCTGACCAGAATTTTTTGGGGTTGTTTCTGTTGTTGGACTGGAATTTTATGCAGTACTCTTTTTTTGTCTTTGGTTACTTGTTTTTTTAACATAGTTTGGAGTTGCCTGTAATGCTATAGGGTAGTAGGAGTTTTGTGTTTTTTCCACTGTTTCCATGCTTTATCTCTATTTTGCATTAGTTGTTTTGTTGAACTTGTTAGCCAAGGGGCTGAATTAAATTTTACCCTCTTCATGCGGGAGGGTGCAAGTTTTTTTAGGGTTTCAAGGAATAGATTGTTGAAGCAACTGACAGCTTTGTCTAGGAGAATGTATTTTAGAATATTCAAATTTATGTGTTTTAACAGGTCGATGAATACTTGAAGGTTAAAGTTGGTTAGGTTCTTGGAGTGTTTGTAGTGGTGTTCTTTTTGGATGGCTGGGGAAGCTCTGAGGATAAAAAGCAGGGAGATGATCGATTAGAGTATTTGGGATGGTGCCTGCTGAGAAGAATTTGTTTGGGTTACTGACTAAAATTCAGTCTAGGTTGGAACCTTCAGAGTGGGATATGTTAAATCTAGTCTCTGATGTAATTAGTTATGTGAAATGAAATGCATCTATATTAGAGGAGGGATGTTTTGAGCAGATGAGATACAAATATATATTTACATCTCCTAGGATAATGGTTTTGTTTTTGTTAATACTAGAGATCCAAGCAAGGATATCCTCAAGGATAGGTATATTGTTGCCTGAGGGAAGGCAAATAACTGCTTTGCATATTTTCTTGGAGTTGTTTATTTTTAGAAATGAGATTAGAATTTTTGCAGTGGCGAATTTTAGGATGGAGTTGGAAAAGGGGGTTATGTAGTATGAACTTGGGTGGAGAAGGGTGGGACCTCCACTTCTTTTGTTGTGTCTGTATAGTCTAATAGTATTGAAACCTGGGGGGAGGATTTCTGAGTCTTTTATAGTTGATTTGAGTAATGTGTATATTTACTTTTTCCCCTGAGAGGGTGATGAGGCAAACAACCAGTGGCATCCCTTCCATTGTTGTACATGGTATATGTCTGTATTCTACTCTGTAAAAAGCAGTTCAGGCCCATACAGCTTTCGTGTGTCATTACAGAGATCCATTTTTATATCCATCCCTAGACTCTACCAGCTACAACTAAATTCATACCTTCATTCCAACTGTATATACGACTACTCCCAGTCCCTTCACATCCTAATAGACCTATTAATATCTGCTCTGCCACCCTCCAATTAATCTTCTTGATACCACTCCTTTAATCACACCATGCTGATAACCTTTAAGGAATATAAATAATTCTTAGCTCCCTCTCATTTTCTAAAGAATTCTATCAGAATCGAGAAATACTAGTTTTTAGTTCAAAGTTTAGCTCTCAGTCTCTGTTGTTTAAAATTCAATGTTCAGTGTTATGTAATTTGACTACTTTATTTGTCTAATTGTTTGTAAACCTGCTGGAACTTTTCTCCCTCGCCCTCAGTGATAGGTAATAATATGGGCAAAATTGGTGGTTGCCTAGGGCCTACAGCTACACAAGGGCTAATGGTCAGCCAGCAAAACAATTTAATTTTAATTGACCAATCATGTCTATATCATGATAGGCACAACAGAAAAAAGTTTCTCTTTGTCATAGCCGGTCAGGCAGTACAGGAAGTGGAAGTAGAGCTCCCCCATCCCCCTACAAACTGAGTATGTCCACAGGAAGTAGCAATATGAGAATATACGGGTAGGCCTGAGGGACTGATCTGCAGGCAGTGGAAGGAAAATGTAAGTTTCAAGTATTCTGTCTGAATATAGACATATTTCTTGCTTGAGGACGATATGCACTTTTTGGGAATGGTAGCAATTAGTGCTGATCACAGCACTCATGTTTGTCATTGAAATGTGGTTCACTGTGCTGTGAGAAGCCAGGTGGTGCAATTGAATGTCTGTTGTACTACTGTGACTGTAGGAATTACCAACTCACTATTGTTTTGCTTTCAGTCACAGAAATGTGCTTTTATGTGTGTGTGTGTGTGTGTGTGTGTGTGTGTGTGTGTGTGTGTGTGTGTGTGTGTGTGTGTGTGATGCCTCAGTTAGGGGGCACTGTCTGGTCAAGTGACTTGCTCAGGGTCACAAACTAGGTAGACAGAATCAAACTCCATACCTTACCTACAGGAAACAGGATCCTTAATCCACCACATCAACCACCAGACCTCCATTAACTTCTGTTTTTTTTTTTCGTTTTCCTTGTTAAATCATTGAAGATTACAGTCAGCATCAGTCATTAGTTTTATAGACTTTGTGGCTCACAAAATGCATGTTGATGCTGTAGTTCTGCTATCTTTTTAAGTGAGTTAGAGTAGTCCGTTCCTATCTTTCCCCAGTTTTGTAGAACATCTCTGATTCTGCTTCATATTTATGCTCTGCCCTTGAGCAAGTCACTAACCCAGACAGTGCTTTGGAACCACAGGAAATTTGGGCTGGGATCCTCAATGGACTCCCAGACTGCAAGCGTAGTAACCACCTATGAACCAGAGTAGATTGCAGATTCTTTCACTTCTCTGTACTTCATTATTTCCCAATGCTCTGTTGGCCCTTTCGTTGCTCATACCTACAACGGTAATTTTAGAGCAGTTAATAACTACTCTGGCAAGTATGATTGAATGCATATACTCCCCCTGGCCTCAATGATATGTGCTCAGTTTATTGCCTGTTAAAATTAAAGAATTTGAAAAGGTAAAACATAGTAATGCAATGTATATTCAGTATTAAATTAATGCTGCAAGTACTGAATAGTTTTAAATAATGTGTTTTTACCAAGTGTTCTTTAAGAGGCTGCAATGATCACATGACAGAAAAAGGAGGGGTAATTAAAGGGAAGAATGTTTGTATTGTTTTATCTGAAGAAGTTCAAGTGATACAACTGGATGAAAAGCGCTTCATAATAAACCTCATTTTTTTACGTGAAAGTTTTGAGTGCCTGTCTTTGCCTTAAACTTTAGTTTATTTGTTCATGTTTTTTGGTGTCATCCTTGATTTCCTTGTTATTTTGAATGTTGACAGTCTGCATGTTGTCTAGCTGTGAATAAGTTAGACAGCATGACGTCTGTTAGTTTAATATTAATATGAATATGTTTTTAATTTAGCTTTTTTGCAGACATACAGGTGTGAAATGCACTGTGTTTGGGTTACAACAGATTGTCTAACACTTAGTGCAGATGAGTAAGGCTATGAGCTATTAATGAGAGCTTGTAGTATAGGGTTTTATTCCCTCAGCCATTATTTCTCTTCTCTGAGACCCTCCCAGGTTACTATAACATACAGTACTCCCGAGCTTCTCCTGAAAATGGACATCTTCAGTGGGCTTTCCCCAGCCGTTAGCAAATGTGTTACACATTCATCGTTAGAATTCCTGCACCATTCTTATAGCCACTATTTAGTACTTCACAATGTGCTATTTAAGTAAGAATCCCAGCATGTATCTTAAAATTTAATGGTTTGCCAGATGCATTTTCACTACATCTGAGTTTCAAGGGAGGAGCAGTTTATTGTTTTTCATGATAAGTCTTTTTTCAGTATGAGAGTAGTTTGTTTTGTTTAGAAAATGGCTGTCAGTGTTTTACTTCTGTAAAATATGAAATAAAAGTTTCAAATGAAATCCAAATCTCAGTGTCACTTGTAAAACAAGGAAGAACATAGTATGTACACTGACAGTTTTGAACAGTGTTTATGGTAAGAGACAGCCAAGTGACAGGACACTGGTATGGCTGGTGGGGTCCTGATTCAATACCATGGATGGGGCTCCATTTGTCCATGATCCAGCTCTGTTGACTCTGTAGATGTATGCTGCAACAGTATATCATTATCAGCCATTCTGGTCGATCAAACCTGTACTGAGTGATGTCGGGGTAGCCATTCCTGAAGAAAGAGAAGACATAGGGAGGTTGAAAATGACATGTAGGTGTATTACAATCATGTAAGCCCCCCCAAAAAAAAATTGAACAGCATGTGGTATGTAATAATATTTTTGATTTTTGTATGACTTGTGGATTGTTGAACAAAAGCTGCTGTAGCATCTATATTATCTTTAGTTGCTTTGCTTTATTCATAGCACTAAAAATAAATGTATTACTAGTCCTGCATTGTACAATATAGCTAAAACATGTTGCATTTAAGTATTCTAAAAATGTTGCATTTTAATAATATTTTTTTTTCAGTTCCAGTAACTGCAAAGGGCTTGACATTTGTCAGGTTATACAGTCTGCATTACAGGGAATGATGAGCAGAACCATCGGATCTTCAGCAGTCATTACATAGTCATTGTATATTACTGTGATACAGTCTTATTTTTGAGATCAGCACGTGAAGGATTTCTGCATTTAGTTTAAAAATGTTACTCTGGCAGTTAGTACAAAAGCTCCAATCTGTTAATCAGCTTCTTCCTATGGCAAGGATATTGTGTTTGAATCTTTCTACCTTCATTTGCCTACTATTGATCATTGAGCAAGTCACTTGACCAGACACTTCTTTGGAGCAATTGGGAATTCGGACTAGACTCCTTATTGATCTTCTGGACTGCATGACTAACAATGATCCCGAAGTCATTATTTGCCATCCATTCCCAACTGCATAGCTGTTTAGGAAATGTTATGGTAATATCACCAGCATGCCAATTTTTTTAATGCAATTTTGCCAATTTATTCTACAAGGTCAAAAGAACTGAATTTGGAGATGAAACACTGAAATGCAAAGATGTTTGCCAACAAAAATCTTTGGATTAGTAATAGCTCTCTCTAATGTGGAATTATTCAGAGGATTGTTTATTTTATTTATTTATTTATTTATTTCAGTTTGATTACCGGGGAAGTCCAATAGGCCAAGAAGTGCCCATTTTCAGTGGAGGCCCGGGGAGAAAAGCTCCACAAGCAATACAATGAAACATGGTTACATAAAGTTAATGGTAAAATACAAGAGTAAGATTTATGCAGTCCATTCATTCATGAAAAGCTCCACAAGCAATACAATGAAACATGGTTACATAAAGTTAATGGTATAATACAAGAGTAAGATTCATGCAGTCAGGAAATACATTTACATAAAATGTGCATAATGAGCAAACATAATAAAGCAATACAGTGCAGAGTAAAATAACAAAAATACATAGATGTGCAAAAGTTATTGTTTTTTTACAGACTGAAAAAAAGTTGGAGTCAGGAGAAAGTTAGAAAAGTCAGGAAAATCTTGGAGGTAGAGAGGGCCAAGAAATGGAGAGCTCAGGGAAAGAGATCCCTGGAAATTATATCTGGTGAGAGCAGGAACATTTCCATTTGGATGACAGGTATTTGAGAAGTAGGGTCTTGAAGGATTCGGAGTTAGGTATAGTCCTAAGAAAAGGAGGGAGAGAGTTCCATTTTTTACCTAGAGAGAAGGAGAGTAGAAGCTGGCCAGCAGGACGTTTAGGTTTGTGGATGGAGATAAGGTTTTGGTGTTCAGATCTCAGAGATCTGTTTGGAGTGTATGGTGGAAGGATGTTTATTAAGACAGGGCATGAGTCTGGGTAGAATATTAGTTTGTGAGCAGTGGTTAGTTGGAGATAGTCCAAGTGGTTGGGAAGTTCAAGCCAATTTAGAGATTTAAGGGTAAGGCAGTGGTGAGTTGAGGTTTTGGATTTGGTTGCGAATTTAGAGATCTTATTATAGCAAGTTTCAGGTTTTGAGATGTTGGAAATAGACAGATTGGTTAAAAGAGGGGCTCCATAAAGAAGAGAGGGTAGAAAGTATGTAATTGCCAGGGTGTGCCTAGAGGAGTTGGAAAGAAATTGGTTGTTTCTGTAGAGCATACCTAACTTTTGGTGGGTTTTCTTTATGTTTTGTTGAATGTGGAGATTGAATTTTAGGTGTTCGTCTATGGTAATGCCGAGTAGTTTAGCGGAAGGCACTACTTCTATAGCAGTGTTGGTTTGGCTGAGGACTTTGAAGGAATCTTTGTCAAAGGATGAGGAAGCTCTGGAAGGGGTAAAAATTAGAATTTTGGTTTTATTACAGTTGAGGGAGAGGTGGTTTTGGTGCATCCAGTTCTCTGTGGTGGAAAAGGCTATTTGTGTTTTAGTCTGGAGTTCAGAAAAGTTAGAGGCAGCACAAACTAAGGTGGAGTCATCAGTGTATTGGATGACTGTGGTGTCAGGTATGACAGAGTGTAGATTATTTATAAAGATGTTGAAGAGCATGGGTCCGAGGATGGACCCCTGGGGAACATCGGTAGGTGTGGGCAAGAAGGAAGAGGTAGAGTTCATCCATCTGACAGCTTGAGATCTTTCAGATAGGTAACTGGAGAACCAGGAAAGAGTATGTGGGGAGAGATTCAGGTTGGCGAGATGAAAGAGTAGGTGTGTATGGGAGATGGTGTCAAAGGCTTTGGAAAGATCTAGTAGTACTGTGGATACAAGGAGTCCAGAGTCTCGGGCTTGGTTGACTGTTTCAAGGAAGGATAGTAAGGCAGTAATGGTGCTATGGCTGGGGCGGAAGCCATGTTGGGTGGAAGTAAGTAGGTGATTCTGTGTTAGGAAAGGTAAAAGCTGGTGGTGGACACATTTTTCTAGAACTTTAGATATTGGAGAGAGTAGGGCGATGGGGCCGAAATTAGAGATAGTGGTATTTTTACCTCCTTTGTGGAGAGGTAGGATGTAGGCTGAATGCCAGAGTTTGGGTACGTATGACTCATTTAAGGATCTGTTTATCAGGATACTAATAGGGAGAGCAATACCTTCAGCTGCGCATTTGAGGAAGGAGGAGGGTATGTTGTCAGGGGCATTGGAGCATGGTTTAAGATTAGATAAGAGCCTTTTTATGAATCTGGTTGAAACTGGTTTGAACTGGAAATTCAAGAGACATTTATTAAGGTTATTGGGTGTTGAGGAGAGGATGTTAGGTGGATTATTGTTTGGGAATGTTTTGGTTAGATTAGCTATGGATTCTATGAAGAAGGTGTTGAAGTGAGAACTCAATTCCTTGTCAGTTAAACTAGGGTCTGGGCAGGGATTATTCTTGGACCCTGGGTGTAGAAGGGAGTTAACTGATTTCCAAAATTGTTTTGGGTTCTTATTTTTGTTAGACTGCAGTTTACTATAGTAGTTTTTTTTGTCTAAAGTGATTAGTCTTTTTTACTTGGTTGCGAAGTTGGGTGTATTGGAGGAAGGAAGAAGGCAGTTTGTTTTTTCTGATAATGCTTCCAGGCTTTGTCTCTGTGATGCATGATTTGTTTAGTATCTTTTGTCAGCCAAGGAGCAGAGTTAGTTTTGATTTGTTTGTTTCTTAGAGGGGCTAGGCAATTCAGAGTGTCTAGGAAAATAGAGTTGAAATGTTCTACAGCATTGTCTAGGGGGAGAGTATTAAGGATTTGCCAGTTGATTAGTTTGAAGGTGTTTGTGAAAATTGTAGGGTTAAAGTTGCTAAGATTTCGAGTTTGAATGTACTGGTGATGAAATTGGGTGGAATTAGCTGACCAATGAGTGAAGGCAGGGAGATGGTCACTGAAAGTATCGGGGATGGTGCCTGAGAGAATTATTTTGTTGGGATGAGAAACTAGAATCCAGTCCAAGATGGATCCAGGAGGGTGGATTTTGTTAGGACGAGTTGTTGAATGGATTACTTGGGTGAAGTTGTATAGGTTAATGGATAGAGAAGGGGAAGGTGAGTTGATTTTATTCCAGTCTATATTAACGTCGCCAAGAATGTAAGTTTCATATTTTATTTCAGTTGAGGCCCAGTGAAGAATATTTTCAAGGGTAGAGATGTTGTCACCTGGGGAGATATATAAGGAGATAAAGCAGATATTACATTTATTCGATCTGAGGAGACCTGCAGTTAGTTCAGTATTTTTGAAATGTGGGGTTGGGATTTGCAGAGGGATTAGAGAGAGAGATGGTTAGAGTAGATTAGAGCAGAGCCTCCACCTTTTTTATTTAAACGATCATTTCTGAGGATGTGGAAGCCTGGAGGTAAGATTTCAGGGTCAGTAATATAAGGTTTTAGCCAGATTTCAGAGATGGCTAAGATGTCTGGTTGATTGTGGTTTATCCAAGCTTGTAATTGGTGGGTTTTATTGTTGAGGCTCTGAGCGTTGATGGTGAAGAACTTAAGTGTATTAAGAGAGAAAGTAGAGGAGGTAGAGGAAAGGGAGAAAGGGGTGTTAGTAGAAGGGGAGGAAGGGGGAGGAGGGAAGGGGTTGTTTGTATGGAGGCAGGGGCCTGGGTTATAAGGCTATGGCATTACTGGCACCAGCTTTTGGCCTTTTGGGTTGGTACAATAGGGCATTGTTTGGGATTGGCTGTGGTTTAGGTTTAAAAATGTCTGTGGAGGTGGAAAAGACTTTGGGCTGGAAAAGGTATAGAAGTTTAGGTGGAATAAGGAAGGAGGATATGTAGTGGAAATGATTGAGTAGTGGAGGGTGAAGGTGAGAGTATGGGATGGTGTAAGCAGAAGGGCGGGATGGGGGAGATTTGGAAGAGAAGGAAGTAGCATGATAAAGAGGAATTGGTAAGATGAGAAGGGAGCAGGGGAGTCGGGTAATGGTGAGAATGTGGGAGGGCATGTCTGCAAAGGATGGGTTAAAGAAGGGTAAGAGTGGAAAGGAAGTGAAGGGTAGAAGAAGAGAGGAGGTGAAGAGGAAGAAGGGGTGTTATAATTTAACAAATGGGAGAGGAGGAGTTTAGACAAGAGAGGGTGTAGCTGAGAGGAGATGGGGGAGTAAGAGTAGTGAGGGAGGGGTAAGAGAAGAAGGATTGAGGGAGGAGTAAGGGTAGTGTGGGAGGAGTAAGAGAAGGAGGGGAAAAATAAAAAGGAGGACTGAGAATGGCTAATTGATAAAGGAGGGAGGGGTAAAGTAAGAGGATAGTAATTGGTTGATTGAGGTATGAAGGAGGAGTCTGAAAGGTATATATGTAGAGGTGTTGGGGGCGGGTGGGAAATGGGGCAGGGTAGGGGAGCGGAGTGAGCCCACAGGGCGAACAGAGCGGGTAGAGCCAAAGGAGAAGAATGTGAAGAAGACAATCAGTAGAGAGTGGTAGTCAAAGGTAAGCTTGCAGTGAATTGCGAGAGGAAGGAAGACTGAGGGAGAAAGGAGTGGAGAGTGGATATATGGATGAAGGCCAGTAGGAGAAGGTAAGAGGTTTTATAAAGGGTAGAGAAGGGGTGTTTAAGGAGGAGAGAGGACAGATAGGTGAACCTGGGATAGGAGCACCACCTAGTGGCAAGTCAGTCTCAGGTGGTAAGGACCCAGAAAGAGAGATATCAGGTAGAAGGAAAGGAGGGAGATATCATGGACCAGGATAGAGGGAGTAATTATAAAAAGGTAGAAAAGGATTAGTTAATCAGTGTGAGAGAGGGGTTGTGGCTGCTGGCTAGCCTGGCAGGTAAGCGTACTGTGACCTGGTGTAAAATGTCTATTATTACTACAAGGTGTTAAGCAGTACACATACTTTACTTAAAGTCTTTGTTAGGAGTTGTACTCAGGGAGCAGTATGAGCTCTTAGTTTGTTTTGCAAGTGTCCTTTTTGTGGGTTCTTGGCAAGAGCCTCCGGGAGGGCACTGTTTCTTCTTTAGTGACTGTGGTTATTGACTTGGCATATGTTATCAGGTGGTTAATATGTCTTATGGTCTCATAAATACTCTTCTGTTTAAACTGTGCTACACATGGCTGGGTCTAACTGTATGATACTAGTGATGTTTATACACTGTTATGTAGCTTATCCAAGGCTATCAATAAAGTACATGTATTTTATTTCTTCTTAACAATAAGGGTTGTACACCATCAACAAAGTGGCTACAACTGCTGGTGGGGTTAGGGGGGGGTTCACTGTATGAAAACACCTTATGGTCTTATTATCTGATGATTTTTAAATATTTTTTAATCTGACTATGCAGGACTAGTGTCTATGTATGTGAATTAACTTGGAATACTTTGGCTACTGTGTGTTTGTGTGTGAAACAAATTTGAAATATGTGACAGTACTTCTGAGCTGCTCCTGAAAAGGGACAATTGTGCCAAATGTCATTATAATTGTAGATGTTTTGGTACAGACATCTGAGAAAGGTATAGTCATGATGTAGCTATAATTGTTGGGTCTGGGGGATTTGTGTGGATAAAATTGGCTAACCTTGTTGAGGTGAAAAAGTTAAAAGTCATTAGTCTGTCTAGCAGGACTAGTGTGAATTTGTATAAAGCAGCATGAAATACTTTACACTGGCCATTTGTATCATAACTAGACATATAAAATGGCTGTAATTGTTTCGTATGGATACTGTTGGACTATAATGACAGCAGTTTTAATGGACTTTTATGGCTGAAATGTTTTGAAATGGGTACTTCATTCATTATGAGTTTGTACATTTCATTGAACTGCTTACTGGAAAAAATGTTAAGAACTGCAAATTTAAAACTCATTTTACAAAAAGTTGTTGTTTTAAATAAAAAGAAAAATTTAAAAGAATCAGGAAGGTTAATCAAAGAACATGCACATTTCTGCAGGGTCCTAAACATATGTGTGGGGTAGCTATGGTTGGATTTTACCTGTAAACAAATGGAAATAAATGATGAATAGATTATAAATCATGCTAATAGCATGAGTGCATACTAAACACAGTGCACATGCCTACAGTATGTAACTGCATTTATCAATACGGTGGGGCATATGAAATAGCTCACAGAGACGAGATGGGCTGTATGTTTTCCCACAGAACCTTAATACACATCTCACAATAAAAAAATAATCATTGATTACTGCTATAAAAATGTAAATAAGCAACCAGATATTGCTTTTTTTTTAAAGACTGATTTTTAACAGTTACAGACAGATTTTGTTGCTAAATGCCTGTCGTTTTCAATTCAAAATGAGTATCACATTTTTTTTGGCTAATGACAGAGTGCATTTGTATAAAAATGAAAATAGGTTTATAGGTTGATAGGTGTATACTAGGATAATGACCATTGGGACTTTATAAGCTTACCAATGCAACCCAAATATATCCCACAAGTTATATGTTTTAGACACTTATATCGGGGTGATTGTTGCTTACAGCATGATTCATTGCGTGCCTCTGTCCATCAGACACATGGGTGCCAGACCAGGGATAAATTCTTGATTTCCCATTCTGTGATCAAACTTAGTACTTAAATATGGTTAGTGAGGGACTTTGTTTCGTGTGGATGGGGAGCCTGTTCCATAGGAAATTAATTCCTTGAGATGCATATCTGTCCCCCCAACATGTCCTGTTTATGTTGCAAGCAAAATTTAGGTCTTTAGATGTAGTTTTTCTGAGGCTGTTTGATTTGGTTCATCAGAATGGGTCCAGGATTGCTTTTATGCCAGGCACAGATCACCTCTCAGTAGAAGACATTGTCTGTTGAAGACATAGTATAGAGACAGGGCTTTGAGGTGATCTGCATAGGACATTTTGTTCATGCCCTGTATTCTAATAATATTAATGTGCCTAGAAGTTATAGTACATTAAATTAGCATTTGCAGGGTTGGATTACTTAGAAGATATACAGAAGTGAGTAGTTTATTTTAAATGCATTTGTAATATAAATAGGAAAGTGTTTTTGCATTTTTATTAAAAAAAAAACGGAAATGGTAAATGCAGTATTAAAAAAATCACCCCTCAAAACTTCCAGTCCCAAAGCCTGGTATGAATCTAAGGCCACTAAATGTGGGTAAGAGTCCACCAAGTTTTCACACCAGTGTTCCCCAAGTTTTAATTTTTGTAATTGGGGATCTGAGATACTTACCCTTATCATGAACATGTGATGATACTGTTCATATGTGACTGTAGCAGCTGTGTGCTTTAAACATACAGTGATTGGTCTTATGCATTTCATTCACAAATGCTGTGCTCCTAGATAAACGACAGAATGGTGCATCTGAAAAAAAAAATCAAGGTTTTATCTTAACTTTGGAGTTTGTTAGCAACTAATAAATGAATATCAGTAGCAAAAAATGCCAAGCTTGTGCTTATAGACCATGCACAACCATTTTTGTACATATATGCAGTCTTCCTGTTTCTAATGCGATGACGGGATGGCTTCCAGCTCTGGAAATCCAATTTACTGGATATTCTGTTTCATTTTACTGTTAATTTCTGCTCTCAAACTTCGACTTTCCACATACTTTCTAGGGCAGTACTTCTTGTCTTTGCATCTTTGTCATCATCATCATCACTGTTGTCACTTTCATGATGCAAAGTTGCATCTTTCCTGCGCTTACTGCACTAATTGGCTGGGTCTCTTTGTTTTTTTTTTTTTTGTAAGTAAATGCAGTGTTGTTACTACACATGGGCTGAGTGTAGTATGTATGTTTATTAATGGAACAGCTTTGGCATTAGTATGCATTTTCCAAGCAAATTTAACTATAAACTGTGAAACTCTAATATCTGCATTAGTGTCCAAGTGTAGTCCTCAGCAATTTACTTAGAAAATTAAAAGTTTTATGAGAGATGGACAGGGTAAAAATATGAGGCAAAATCATGAGCTTTCTGTAAAAATCATTGACATATGAAAGTTAAAGACTGGGTGATATTAGGCAAAATTAGAGACAGTTAAGAGTTATGGACTTCTGCTGCTCATGACGTGCTTCTGTGACAGTGAAGCACAAGCAGCTTTCACATTTGTTTTCACATAAAGGAAACACAGAATAGATGGGGACTGAAGACTGGATTAACAATGCCTAACTAACCTTCAAATTGAAAGTTAGACAAAAGTACAAGTAAAACTGCTCTGCTTCAGTCTGAAAATCCTCTCTCTCTCTCTCTCTCTGGACACCCTTTTCCTTGATGACTACCCAACATGATGTTGGCACATCACCCAGATGCAGAGAACTTCCTGCAGGGTAATCAATGAGGGTCAGGCATGTTATGGTTATGGAGGGCAGTATTTGGAAGAGATCTTCCTTAAAAAGGAAACTGAGAATGCAAATTTAAATTACAGAAAGAAGCCAAGGTAAGCAGCTACTGAGGAAATGCATTTTTAGAACAGATGCACTACTTTGATTTTGTCGGTTGTGCATGACCTTTATTTTTTAATTAGTTGCTGACCTTTCCTTGGTCATAGTGGCATAGAAGTAGAATGCAGAGGGTCAAACTATAGGCCTAATCATTTAAAGGGTGAATACTGTTGTGTGAGATATTTAACATAATGGACAATCACTGAAATGTCCTTATCAGCACAGAACTGGATGAGTACACAACCATATAAATGGCACTCAAGGCTGGAAAAAATGATTGTGCTTATGTAATGAATAACAATAATACCCTGTCCTGAGGTGTGATTGTTGTGCACATGTAGCGTATGCATATTGACTGTATCTGCAAATGCAGCTGCTCACCTGATATAGTGGTATACAGTGAGGTTGCATCAATGCTTTTCTCTGTCACTTCACTGACACAACCTGCAATAACATATTAATTAGTACAACCAATCCTATAGTTTGGTAACACGCTATGCATTGAAAAAGTACAGCATTAATACTTTCTCATATTTTCAATAGACTCTAATCCACCGTACTGTCCTGATAGAAATAGGTAAGGCAAAGCTGCAAGTCTGCAGTTATTAGACATCTCAACCATTACAATTTTTTATTCTACAACTAGGCCATTTTTCTGATTGTTTATTTATTTAAATGTGTTTACTGGGGTCAAGCACTGATCAAAAGAAAAAAAAATGACCAATTACAGGTTCAACTTAGGGAAGTGACCTGTTAAAAGGGTAATTGACCAAACTGTCTTGGTGAGGTAATAACAGTCCTAAAAGGGGATGATTCTCGGCTTTCAGAGAATTCTTATAGAACTGTCAAAGGAAGGTGAGCCACAGTAAACAAAATTCCAGCAAAATGTTCATGATGCAAAGATGGCAGAATGTCAGGTGGTATTGTGAAGACAGGGATGCTTTATTCATTTATTTCTTCCAAGTGTGTATTTATATTTTTAACAATGCGGGACTGTGCATTTGAAAAGAGAGCATGTGGATAAAAAACAGACCTTTTTAATTACTGATACATCAGTGATAAATGACAAAAGGGAAATACCTCACAAACTATACTATGATATTTTATTGATCCTGGTTTCATACTACGCATTGGCTAGTACACCACTCTCTGTATCCACTATTTATATCCAGTAAGTATGTCTTGGGCAAGGTTATAGTGACAAAGAGTCTGGTTCATAGGTTCATAGGTTCATAGGTTTATACTAGGCTATCTGCCCTAAGGCATTTATAAGCCTAGCCCAAATTATTGTGGCTTACGCCACCCCTTATATGAAAAAATACTGTGCCCATTAGTTTGTTGTGCCTCTGTCCAGCAGTGACACAGAGATGATTCCTGGGGTAAACCTACGATCTCCCATCCACAGGTCTAGATTTCTCTTGAACAGAGTCAGCGAGGTGCTCTGCCTCACATGGACCGGGATTTTATTCCACAGCATAGGGAGTCTCTGAGTGATAAATCTATCCCTCCAGCACGTCCTATTTATATCCGTGCTAAGGTTTAAGTCGCTTGCTCTAGTGGTTTTGGTGGATTTGGATTTTTGAGGTGGAGCATGTCCATTAATTCCGGGTTGGACATGGCCTTGTATGTCAGGCACATGTCACCTCTGAGCAGACGGTATGCGACTGAATAGAGCTGGAGTTTCTTCAATCTGGCAGCATATGACAGATTTTGGAGTCCCTTTATCCTTTTGGTGAGGAACTTTTGGGGTCTCTCCAATTGCTGCAGATGTCGGGTGAGATACATCCCGAATGGGGCATTGTACTCGATCATTGGTCTGATAAGTGAAGAGTACAGGGGAACAATGACCTCACTAGATCTGGATGTGAATCCCTTCATGATCAGGTGGGCAATGTAGAAGGTCTTTCTAACCACTTTAGCAATGTGAGTGTCAAAAGATAGGCCACTGTCAACCTGGGTCCCTAGGTCCCTGATAACCTCTTCTGTGCTTAGTGGATTGCCACCTATATGGTAGCTTGGGGTTACCTTGTTTTTCCCGAAGGGTATGACTATACATTTTTTGGCGTTTAACTTCAGGCCATGGCTCTGGCACCAGCTATCTGTTTCCGTGAGTCCCTTCTGAAGGATATCCGTGTCCGATGCACTTTCCACTATGGCGCCCAGTTTGCAGTCGTCTGCAAACTTTGTCAGCCAAAGTCCTCCCATGTTGGCCTGTACTTCTGAGAAGTAGATGCCAAACAATAGGGGGCCAAGGACCGAGCCCTGTGGGACACCACTTGTGACCGGCTTGGAGTCTGACACAGCGCCAGCAACTCTAACCCTGTGGGTTCTGTCCTTAAGCCAGTTTGCAACCCATCTTGTGACATATGGGTTTACATTTAAGCTGGTAGTTTTTCTACAATACCCGAGTGGGGTATTGTGTCGAAAGCCTTTGCAAGGTCAAGGTAGGCTGTATGGACTGCCTTTCCCTCATCAATGGCCTTGGTGACTGTTTCGAAGAAGTCAACCAAGTTCAAAAGGCATGATCTTCCCTTGACAAAGCCAAACTGGGTCGGGTCCAATGTCTGCAAGTCCCCTATATCTTTGTTTATGAGCTCCATTATGATCCTCTCCATAGCTTTGCAGACTAGACTTGTTAAGCTTATGGGGCGGTAATTACCAGGGTCCGTAGAGGCACCGCCTTTGTGGAGTGGGACCACAGTTGCCGTACCCCACTCCTTGGGCACGTATCCTGTGGTAAGGCTAAGATTAAACAGCTGCCTTATGTGCGGATTTAATTCCTCATTTAGCTCGTGTAGCACACAGCCGGGGACACCATCCGGTCCCATTGATGCTGTGTTTTTAGCTTTAGAGAGAGCAGCTTTCACCTGCGCATTTGAGATGTCCGGGAGGCTACACTCGGCTGGGATAGTTATCTCTCCTTTAGGGGGGGAGAGGGGGGGTGAAGTTTGCACTGAACCTGTCTGCCAGTATGTTGGCAATGTCTGTGGGTTCAGTGATTTTTGTATCATTTTGGACTAATTCTGAGCATATCTGGGAGTTTCCACCCAGGTTCCTAACATAGCTGAAAAAGGCCTTATGATTGTCCTTTGAATCCATGGCAATTTTTCTCTCAAAATTGGCCTTAGTTGATTTTATGAGTGCTCGTATTTTTTACTAATAATGATCAGGGGTGACTTCCCTTTTATGGATTTTGTTCTATCATGTAATAGCTTTCTCCTCTTATTGTAAAGTTTGTTAATGGCTGGGGTCCACCAGACTGGACGTTTGCCCTTTGTGGAAAGAGTCTTGGTTTTATTTGGGATTGCCTGATCCATGCAGTCCTGGAGGTGTTCATAGAAGGCATTTGTAAGGGCTTCCGCAGCTTGGGTTGTGGTTTCCTCTGGCTCAGGGGCCTTGAAGGATACCACACCAGTCTTGAGTAGTGTGAAGTTTGCTTTAGAGAAGTTCTTCACTATGGTCTTTCTTGCTTGGGGTGGGGGCGGGATGTGGATTTCCAGTGAGATTAGTTTATGATCAGATCTCACCAATGAGGGATATACTTCCGGTGTGGAGCATTTTGTCCCCATGTTTGTGACAATGAGATCTAGTATATTTTCTCCTCTCGTGGGAACAGTGACTAGCTGTTCCATGGCATTTGAATTTATGAACTCCAGGAACCGTTGGGCTAGAAAGTTAGGGCTTGAGTAATGTTCCCAGTCTATATTCGGGTAGTTGAAGTCACCCAATATGATGGTGTTTGGAGATACATTTATACCCTCCAGTGTCTTCAGGAAGGCTGTGTGGGGTTCCTGAGTTTGAGAGGGTGGCCTGTAGCATGCTACAATTTGTAGAGCAGTTTTGCCTATGGTTAGTTGCACCTGGATGGTTTCCGAAGCTTCGTGCGTTGCCACCAACCAGGAGGTGTGAGTATCCTTTATGAATATGGATACACCCCCTCCTTCTGTGGTGTGGTCCGGGTTTTGGGGCCGGAACGCATGATATGAGGTAAAACCTAATAGTGCTGGGGTGCTCTCAGGAGCCTTGAACCAGGTTTCAGTTACAGCACAGACATCGATGTTCTCCATACTGAGAAGGGCCTCGAGTGCGTGCATTTTGAGATTTAGACTTCTGGCATTGAGCAGCATTACCCTCAGTTTCTTCCCATTTTTGTTTTCTAGGGTGGTAGGTTTAGAATTTGAGCCTTGCCTAAAAAGGCACTATGGGGTGGCAAGAGCCTTAGCCAATATCCGGAATCCCAGGGTGACAGGTGCAAGCCGTCCCTTGCGAAGCAGCGTGGCTTGTCAAGCATGTCATCCCAGGCAGACAGACACTGGATCCCCTTTGAATGACACCAGACATTAAGCCAATTGTTAAAGCTGATCATCTTGTCTCTATATTGTGGCATCATTCTTGGTGAAGGAAGGATACTGCTCAGGGTTAGGGTCATACCTGCCTGGGCTACATAATCAGAGAGCTCCTCTATGTCTTTTTCATCTAGTCCAGGGAGGTACGTCTCAGGTCATTCACACCAGCATGGACAATGACTGTGTCATATTTGTACTTGCCATGGAGTGACCAGTGCTTGTGTTATGTGGCGGATTCTAGCACCCGATAGGCAGCTTACTGTGACCCTCTCCTTGTTCAGCCTGGTGAGTGGGACGTCAGTGTGTCTGACTATGGAGTCACCTATGACAAGTATGTTTGGTGTTGTATTTGGCCTTAAGGGCTGTGACTGCTTTGCACACTGCTTTTGTGGTTTATGTGTTGCTTGTGGGGTGTCTTGAGGTAGCAGTTGTTTGGGTGTCTGCTTTGGAGGCCTCTGCTGTTTAGGTAAATTTTACTCAGAGCCTCCGAGTATGTCTTTGTGTGTTTATGTGTTTGATTCAGTGGAGTGGTAGCATTATGTGAGGCTGGTTTTGTGGTGTGTGTAGTTGCCTTCTCCTCCTGTCTGGTCTTGCCAGTCCTGAGTTGAGAGAGCTCAGCCTCCAGTTTGGCTAAATAGCTGCATCTCTCGCAAGTATTTGTGTTATGTGGGAGGAGGAGAGGGTTGTCTGTGTACATGAGGCAGTTATAACATTGCCTCAAGATTCCCAGATTCACCAGCTGGACCGGAGAGGAGATTGACAACTGACCTTTGGACATGCTAGAATAATATTGGGAAATCCTTAATTGAAAACAAGGGCCAGTGGGGAGTGAGGGTGTAGTGCTTTTAATTTTTAGTGCTGACTTATATAATTGCTTTAGTGAGCAAGTGCCAGGTAACTTGAGTGCAATGTGTTACAAGTAACTAAATGCAAAACGACAAACAGTAACTTTCTTTCAAGTGAAACAAGGAAATAAGTACAGTAAGCAATGCAGATATCACTAGTGATCCACAGAAGCACTGAGAAGTTGCGTATTAGGTGGAATTAGCTTCCAGGAAATAACAAGCAAACAAACAACAAGCATATAAACAAAGCTAGATTCAGTAGGCCTGGATCTAGTCTATGCTAGAGCAAACAAGGTGAACCAATTTCAGTAAGATACAGTTCAAATATTCAGGCACTATAAACCTTTAACCAGAAAATTCCCAGCTCAGAAGGGCAGAGTCCAGCCTCTTCTCCCACAAGAGTGCAGACCACGAACCTTCTTAATGTAAAATAACTGGCCTGAAGCCCAAGTGCCTAAACCAGAACTAATACACTTGGACACTGGGCTCTCAATCAGCAGTTCCCAATTTAGAAGGATGAAAGCTACCTGTCCTGCCACCACAGTGCTTGCCACAAACCTTCCTAATGTAAAACAACTGTTCTGAAGCCCAAGTGCTTAATCCAAAAGACTTGAATGATAGCTACACTTTAATCAAGTTACAACCAAGCAGTAATAAATACCATTGAATACTTTAGAGAATGTCTGGATTAGTGCTCAAGTTACACAAACAAAGCTAGATCCAGCAGGCCCGAATCCAGTCTATGCCACAGCAAACAAGGCGCACCAACTTCAATAAGGAACAGTTCAGATATGCATGCACTATAAGCCTTTAACCAGAAATTCCCAGCTCAGAAGGGCAGAGTCCAGCCTCTCCTCCCACAAGAGTGCAGACCACGAACCCTCTTAAAGTAAAATAACTGGCTTGAAAGCCCAAGTGCTTAAACCAGAATTAATATACTTTTAGAATAACAGACACTGAGCCCTCAATCAGCAGTTCTCAACCTAGAAGGATGTAAGCTACCTGTTCTGCCACAACAGTGCAGACCACAAACCCTCTCAGTGCAAAACAACTAACTGGTCCGAAGCCCAAGTGTTTAAACCAAAAGGCTTAGAATGAGTTACACCAAGCAGTAATAAATACAATTGAGTATTTTAAGATGATGCAAAAGTAAAAAGAAGTAGGTAAAAACACAAGTACAGTAAAAGCAGATGAAATTTTTTTTTTTTTTTTTTTCTGAACAAGTGCTGAGATCAAAGAAACAGATTTGAGTGCTGAAACTAGAAAACTGGCTAGTTATAAGAAATAAACAAGCTAGAAGGCTTCCCTCAAACACAGAAGGGCTTGGCGGCTCAGAAGCCTACAAATAGTCTGTACCACTTAACAAGAAAGGCAGGAAATAAGCTTAATTTTTTTTTTTTTTCTATTTCCCAGATGCTCTCTTTGTACACAGTAGGAGTGCCTGAAATCAGAATATGATCTCACTGCACTCAGTTGAGTGAGCAAATGAGATGGGCCCAGAGGCAGGCTGAGGGGCGGGCAGTTTCAATGCCACTAAGATTAACACCAAAACAAAAACAGGGCGGGTGGGTGGGAATAACTGAAGAGCAGAATAACTTCAGATAAAAATTCCTTCAACACTCCTTCATACACAGTTTAAATCAATTTAAATACTGTATTTTTTAAAAAAAAGTGCAGAAAAAGGTACTTAAATTCTCTTATACGTCCAGTTGAATATAACCAAGTTTTTAGCTGGCCAAGCTGAAGTTTTAAAGCAGGAATTATTTCACATGCACCAGTTTAAATATGCAAGGACAGGAAGTCAAAGAATGTGGCTACCCCCACACCTGTAATTACTAGCAAATAACAAAATTCAGCCAACACTAGCTTTAGTTCAAGTTACTGAAGAGCAGAATAACTTCAGATAAAAATTCCTTCAACACTCCTTCATACACAGTTTAAATCAATTTAAATACTGTATTTTTAAAAAAAAGTGCAGAAAAAGGTACTTAAATTCTCTTATACGTCCAGTTGAATATAACCAAGTTTTTAGCTGGCCAAGCTGAAGTTTTAAAGCAGGAATTATTTCACATGCACCAGTTTAAATATGCAAGGACAGGAAGTCAAAGAATGTGGCTACCCCACACCTGTAATTACTAGCAAATAACAAAATTCAGCCAACACTAGCTTTAGTTCAAGTTACTGAAGAGCAGAATAACTTCAGATAAAAATTCCTTCAACACTCCTTCATACACAGTTTAAATCAATTTAAATACTGTATTTTTAAAAAAGTGCAGAAAAAGGTACTTAAATTCTCTTATACGTCCAGTTGAATATAACCAAGTTTTTAGCTGGCCAAGCTGAAGTTTTAAAGCAGGAATTATTTCACATGCACCAGTTTAAATATGCAAGGACAGGAAGTCAAAGAATGTGGCTACCGCCACACCTGTAATTACTAGCAAATAACAAAATTCAGCCAACACTAGCTTTAGTTCAAGTTACTGAAGAGCAGAATAACTTCAGATAAAAATTCCTTCAACACTCCTTCATACACAGTTTAAATCAATTTAAATACTGTATTTTTAAAAAAAGTGCAGAAAAAGGTACTTAAATTCTCTTATACGTCCAGTTGAATATAACCAAGTTTTTAGCTGGCCAAGCTGAAGTTTTAAAGCAGGAATTATTTCACATGCACCAGTTTAAATATGCAAGGACAGGAAGTCAAAGAATGTGGCTACCCCACACCTGTAATTACTAGCAAATAACAAAATTCAGCCAACACTAGCTTTAGTTCAAGTTACTGAAGAGCAGAATAACTTCAGATAAAAATTCCTTCAACACTCCTTCATACACAGTTTAAATCAATTTAAATACTGTATTTTTAAAAAAGTGCAGAAAAAGGTACTTAAATTCTCTTATACGTCCAGTTGAATATAATCAAGTTTTAGCTGGCCAAGCTGAAGTTTTAAAGCAGGAATTATTTCACATGCACCAGTTTAAATATGCAAGGACAGGAAGTCAAAGAATGTGGCTACCCCCACACCTGTAATTACTAGCAAATAACAAAATTCAGCCAACACTAGCTTTAGTTCAAGTTACTGAAGAGCAGAATAACTTCAGATAAAAATTCCTTCAACACTCCTTCATACACAGTTTAAATCAATTTAAATACTGTATTTTTTAAAAAAAAGTGCAGAAAAAGGTACTTAAATTCTCTTATACGTCCAGTTGAATATAACCAAGTTTTTAGCTGGCCAAGCTGAAGTTTTAAAGCAGGAATTATTTCACATGCACCAGTTTAAATATGCAAGGACAGGAAGTCAAAGAATGTGGCTACCCCCCACCTGTAATTACTAGCAAATAACAAAATTCAGCCAACACTAGCTTTAGTTCAAGTTACTGAAAGAGCAGAATAACTTCAGATAAAAATTCCTTCAACACTCCTTCATACACAGTTTAAATCAATTTAAATACTGTATTTTTTAAAAAAAAGTGCAGAAAAAGGTACTTAAATTCTCTTATACGTCCAGTTGAATATAACCAAGTTTTTAGCTGGCCAAGCTGAAGTTTTAAAGCAGGAATTATTTCACATGCACCAGTTTAAATATGCAAGGACAGGAAGTCAAAGAATGTGGCTACCCCACACCTGTAATTACTAGCAAATAACAAAATTCAGCCAACACTAGCTTTAGTTCAAGTTACTGAAAGAGCAGAATAACTTCAGATAAAAATTCCTTCAACACTCCTTCATACACAGTTTAAATCAATTTAAATACTGTATTTTTAAAAAAAGTGCAGAAAAAGGTACTTAAATTCTCTTATACGTCCAGTTGAATATAACCAAGTTTTTAGCTGGCCAAGCTGAAGTTTTAAAGCAGGAATTATTTCACATGCACCAGTTTAAATATGCAAGGACAGGAAGTCAAAGAATGTGGCTACCCCCACACCTGTAATTACTAGCAAATAACAAAATTCAGCCAACACTAGCTTTAGTTCAAGTTACTGAAGAGCAGAATAACTTCAGATAAAAATTCCTTCAACACTCCTTCATACACAGTTTAAATCAATTTAAATACTGTATTTTTTAAAAAAAGTGCAGAAAAAGGTACTTAAATTCTCTTATACGTCCAGTTGAATATAACCAAGTTTTTAGCTGGCCAAGCTGAAGTTTTAAAGCAGGAATTATTTCACATGCACCAGTTTAAATATGCAAGGACAGGAAGTCAAAGAATGTGGCTACCCCACACCTGTAATTACTAGCAAATAACAAAATTCAGCCAACACTAGCTTTAGTTCAAGTTACTGAAGAGCAGAATAACTTCAGATAAAAATTCCTTCAACACTCCTTCATACACAGTTTAAATCAATTTAAATACTGTATTTTTAAAAAAAAGTGCAGAAAAAGGTACTTAAATTCTCTTATACGTCCAGTTGAATATAACCAAGTTTTTAGCTGGCCAAGCTGAAGTTTTAAAGCAGGAATTATTTCACATGCACCAGTTTAAATATGCAAGGACAGGAAGTCAAAGAATGTGGCTACCCCACACCTGTAATTACTAGCAAATAACAAAATTCAGCCAACACTAGCTTTAGTTCAAGTTACTGAAGAGCAGAATAACTTCAGATAAAAATTCCTTCAACACTCCTTCATACACAGTTTAAATCAATTTAAATACTGTATTTTTTAAAAAAAGTGCAGAAAAAGGTACTTAAATTCTCTTATACGTCCAGTTGAATATAACCAAGTTTTTAGCTGGCCAAGCTGAAGTTTTAAAGCAGGAATTATTTCACATGCACCAGTTTAAATATGCAAGGACAGGAAGTCAAAGAATGTGGCTACCCCCACACCTGTAATTACTAGCAAATAACAAAATTCAGCCAACACTAGCTTTAGTTCAAGTTACTGAAGAGCAGAATAACTTCAGATAAAAATTCCTTCAACACTCCTTCATACACAGTTTAAATCAATTTAAATACTGTATTTTTTAAAAAATAAGTGCAGAAAAAGGTACTTAAATTCTCTTATACGTCCAGTTGAATATAACCAAGTTTTTAGCTGGCCAAGCTGAAGTTTTAAAGCAGGAATTATTTCACATGCACCAGTTTAAATATGCAAGGACAGGAAGTCAAAGAATGTGGCTACCCCCCACCTGTAATTACTAGCAAATAACAAAATTCAGCCAACACTAGCTTTAGTTCAAGTTACTGAAGAGCAGAATAACTTCAGATAAAAATTCCTTCAACACTCCTTCATACACAGTTTAAATCAATTTAAATACTGTATTTTTAAAAAAAAGTGCAGAAAAAGGTACTTAAATTCTCTTATACGTCCAGTTGAATATAACCAAGTTTTTAGCTGGCCAAGCTGAAGTTTTAAAGCAGGAATTATTTCACATGCACCAGTTTAAATATGCAAGGACAGGAAGTCAAAGAATGTGGCTACCCCCACACCTGTAATTACTAGCAAATAACAAAATTCAGCCAACACTAGCTTTAGTTCAAGTTACTGAAGAGCAGAATAACTTCAGATAAAAATTCCTTCAACACTCCTTCATACACAGTTTAAATCAATTTAAATACTGTATTTTTAAAAAAAAAGTGCAGAAAAAGGTACTTAAATTTTCTTATACGTCCATAGCTGGCCAAGCTGAAGTTTTAAAGCAGGAATTATTTCACATGCACCAGTTTAAATATGCAAGGACAGGAAGTCAAAGAATGTGGCTACCCCCACACCTGTAATTACTAGCAAATAACAAAATTCAGCCAACACTAGCTTTAGTTCAAGTTACTGAAGAGCAGAATAACTTCAGATAAAAATTCCTTCAACACTCCTTCATACACAGTTTAAATCAATTTAAATACTGTATTTTTTAAAAAAAAGTGCAGAAAAAGGTACTTAAATTCTCTTATACGTCCAGTTGAATATAACCAAGTTTTAGCTGGCCAAGCTGAAGTTTTAAAGCAGGAATTATTTCACATGCACCAGTTTAAATATGCAAGGACAGGAAGTCAAAGAATGTGGCTACCCCACACCTGTAATTACTAGCAAATAACAAAATTCAGCCAACACTAGCTTTAGTTCAAGTTACTGAAAGAGCAGAATAACTTCAGATAAAAATTCCTTCAACACTCCTTCATACACAGTTTAAATCAATTTAAATACTGTATTTTTAAAAAAGTGCAGAAAAAGGTACTTAAATTCTCTTATACGTCCAGTTGAATATAACCAAGTTTTTAGCTGGCCAAGCTGAAGTTTTAAAGCAGGAATTATTTCACATGCACCAGTTTAAATATGCAAGGACAGGAAGTCAAAGAATGTGGCTACCCCCACACCTGTAATTACTAGCAAATAACAAAATTCAGCCAACACTAGCTTTAGTTCAAGTTACTGAAGAGCAGAATAACTTCAGATAAAAATTCCTTCAACACTCCTTCATACACAGTTTAAATCAATTTAAATACTGTATTTTTTAAAAAAAAGTGCAGAAAAAGGTACTTAAATTCTCTTATACGTCCAGTTGAATATAACCAAGTTTTTAGCTGGCCAAGCTGAAGTTTTAAAGCCAACATCTTTCTTCTAATGCATGTTAAATGCATAAACTGTGGATCAGCCTCACAAACATTTGTGAGACTACCTTTCTCAAACAAATGCAGCAAGCAGGCTGCTTTTTTAGTAGAATATGTCTTATTAACTTAATGAAGTGACACACGTGGAACCATGGCAGAATATCCTGCAAGCAGCTGTTCAGTTAAACATCATGGTTTCATCCAAGAGGGCTCAGTTGCTAGCTACCAAACAGAAGTCAAGTTCATTCAGTTCATCAGAAGCATTAATTACTGTAAATATAATCATACAATTGCTTCTATAATCTATTTTATGTAACATTTATTTTTTCACATTCTTAAGATAATCAAAGAGTGTAAATAGTTTGTTTGACTCAGTGCGATGTATGACAACCTTGAACAAGGACTTGTAGAAAATAGTTTTAAAGAATCTTGTAAATTGTGTTTTAAAATGAGGCCGTGTTAGCAAGTCCATTGTGAAGTTCAAGTCATAGAAGTCAGTTTAAAAGACTCATCAGAAAGTTGTGATACAAAAGCTCGATTTTGTCTATATTGATATAGCATAGCTCTTAACAGTGAATCACACTGAAGACAAAACCAAATAACATATCCTGATGCTTTTTTAGTAATCTAGCAGCAGAAAATCTTATTGAGAAGTTGTATCCTAATGGTGCCACGTACATTGACTGAAAACAGCACATTGATCACTGGTCTTTACATCCGCACAGCCTATACTTGTATTTACTGAAAACTGAAACTGGAACCAGATAAAAGGCAGAGAGAGAGAGACAGATAACGAGAGACTAATGGATGACAGCCAACTAGAAGGCTTCAGGAAGTGGTGAATGAGGAAGTTATAAATAACACTTCTGGCAGTGCAGTCCTTTTAGATTCAACCAGCCTTCAGAAAGAATTCAAGAAAGGGAAGCACAGGCAAGTCCAAAATCAGAAGCAGAGTGAGAGCTTTGTGCATGGGTGGCCACAGTGGTGCAGCGATTAACGTTGTCTCCTCACAGCAAGAGGTTCCATGGTTCGATCCTTGGCTGGGGTGCCTTCTGTGCGGAGTCTTGCATGTCCTCCCTGTGGTCGCGTGGGTTTCCTCTGGGTGCTCTGGTTTCCTCCCACATCCCAAAGGAATGCTGTAGGTGGATTGGACACTCTAAATTGGCCCTAGGTGTGAGTGCATGCATGTGTGTACATTGTAAAACTCCACTGTCAATCATGAGCAGACAGGTGATCCGCTGTAGCGACCCCTAACCAGGAAAAGCCGAAAGAAGTAGAAGAAGTGAGAGCTTTGTACACCAGGGGGCCAGACCAAAAAGAATACAAAGCAACAGCTACAGTAATTGGTGCCATTGACTTCTGAGTTAGAGGACAGTAATATGGGGCTCCCCCATTTGGTAACACATTCTTTCAACGATTTTACTTTGTGTAAGTTTTAAGATAAATGTTTAAATGTTGAACATGCTGATTTACTTTCCAAAGGATTAAGTATTCTGCCTGCCAGGAGAACGAGTTTGCCCATAACTATTATAGACCTAAAATTATTTACAAGAAAACTGAACTTGGTTTTATGGTTCAACTATAGTGAGTTGAGTGTTTTACTAGTAATTTTTTGCATAAATCTAGTACATTCAACCCTCCACTAAATAATATGATTCTTTTATATGAGAAATTATGTGAACACAATATTAGGAGTGTATTAAATAAACCACCCAGTGTGCATATGTTTAATTTAACTACGCATGAAGAAAAATTGTTAGAAGTACTATGTCACGATAAGGAACTGAGGGTAATGAAACCTGATAAATGGGGTGGGTTGATCATCATGAATACTGTTGTGTATAGCAATAGAATGAATGCTCTGTTATTAAGTGAAACATATGTCGAGGTTTCATGCAACAAGCTGAATATAGCTTGTTGCATGAAACCAGCTGAATATAGCTTATGCCAAGATGGATATGGCATTATTTGACATGCTTATGCAGGGGCAAATTAGTCAAGATAACTACATATTTATGGAAACCAGTCATCCAGTCATTGTTGGAATCTTTGGGATTCCTAAAATTCATTAGTGTATGACCAACTTCCCCACCCCCCCCTTAGACCTATTGTTGATGCTAACAGGTCCAAAACACGTTATAGTGTGAAATTTTTGGACCATCAGTTAAAGGATAAGTGAAAGGATTCTATTGGTAAAATGTTGCAAATTTGTCATGATATATGGCATTTTTTTATGTAAAATAAATACTGTTGCATATGAGGATTGTTTTTTGTTGCTATGGATGTGAATAATTTATATTCTGTTATACCCCACAACGTGGAGATGAGATGGTCTGAGGAATTCTTGTTTGATATTAATATGATGGAGACAAAGTTAACCTGGTTACAAGTCTTATACGGAGACTGTATTAACTAGCAATTTCCTAGTTTTTGAAGGGCAATTGTTTAAACAAGTGAGTGGTGTGGCTCCCAATTTCGCAAATGTGTTGATGGCACAGTGGGAGTATAAATTTTTGTTAAACAGTATTTACAGAGGTTGTTGGTGTTATTATACCCATTATCTGGAAGATAATTTTATTTTCTGGATGGATATGGAAGACTGATTAAAAATTAATTAAATATATAAATAGTTCTACTGATTTTTTTTACATTTTCATTTCTTTATGATGCTGAATGTATTTCTTTTTTAGATGTAAAACTGTGTAAAAATAAGGTTCACATATGTTTTAGTTTCAATTTATATAGGAAAACAACATTTTTGAACACATATCTTCCCTTCACCAGTTGGCACAACTTGGTAGTTAAGGCTCAACTGGTGAGGTTAGCGAGGATGATTGCTGAGGATGAAGTATTTGTTAGGGAATGTGACATCTTGTTAGATATACTTAAACAAGTTCAAAGACATGTATATGCTCAGTAAACATCCCAGGCAACACTATGAATAATAAACTCCTAGACAAAGAGATGTGCAAAGACAAAACCAGACTGCATTCATAAAATAATTAAATGTTTATTCCAGAATTAAATGTGTTTTTGCAGCTATAAATACTGCTTCATCAGATATTTAAAACTAAAGCCATTAAAGCAGCTTATATACACACCTATTCACATACTCAACAAACCAATTAACTCTTAAAGAAATACTATCTAGTAACACATTAAAAGCAAATAAATCACATAGCATACACAGTACAACCCACAAAACTGTAACATAACATATACAAAACCATTTATCTAAACAGTGAACGTGCCTTCAGCGACAGCTTAATAGGTACTTTTCCATTCAGATCGGAACCATAATCCGCTCTTTACCTAGCTATCCATTTACTTTCCAAATACTCAGTTGAATTTCTTATGTCCTCTTTCTGTTGGATCACCTCAACTTTACCTGTAACTTGAAATTTAAAGCCATGTGCTGTTGAAATTTCCATAACATGTTTGGATAGGGCATTATTCACTGAGCCATTCTTAATGTTGTATAAATGCTCCCATATATGATCTCTTAATACCCTTTCAGTTTTACCTAGATAAAACTTGCTACATGTAATGCAGCAGGCCAAATATACTATGTGTTCAGTACTGCAAGTAGCAGTAACATTGAACACACACATTTTCCTCTGATCTGGATGAAACAAATTCACCTGAGCTATCTATATAATTACAATAATTACAAGAGTGACATGGTCTGGTTATAGCTTTATCAGTCATTTTGTTACTACAACATGATCTGCCACTAGTTATTTTTTTCGGGTAACATAACATTTATTTTAAGCATCTTTTTTTCTTGTAAATGAAACTAGGATAATCACCTATTATTTCTTTCAGTCCTAAGTTCATTGGTATAATGGGCAACTGCTTTTTGATAACATCTACTACATATTTTGAACTACTAGAGTATGTATCTGGTACTTTACATCTATTATTATGAACTTGTTTAGAATGTACTGTTGGGGGATTAGATGAAAAATATGGCCTACCCCTATCAGATCTATTTCTAACTATTCCCTCTAGCATACTGTGTACCTCATTCTTATTATATCCCCTTGCTACAAATTTCTCTTCTACTATCTCCTTCTCAAAATTCTCATTGCTAGCATTGACCCTAGAAATTCTTAAACTTTGACCTTGTACAGTGTTGTCAAATCCATAAAGAGGGTGTATGTTGCTGCAGTGCAAAAAGTTATTTTTATAGCACTGCTTCTATACAGCATAGTATCCATTGTGCCATCATCCGAGACTTTTATTGAAACATCCAAAAAACTAATTTCTACCTTTGAAAAACTAAGAAATTTTTGAAATGTCATACTGTTGTTAATATAGTTTAAAAAGTTTAAAAGTTCTTCACTAGTACCCTTCAAAATCATAAACAAATCATCCGCAAACCTTCTGTAAAATAAGATTTGCGTATTAAATGGATCTGCCAAAAATATTTCAATTCCCATATTAACATAACCAAGTTGGCATAGCTATTGGCAGAAGATGTGCCCATAGCTATGCCATCCTTCTGTATAAAGTATTTACCATTAAACAAAAAAAATCATTATAAATTATCATTTCTAATAAAATACACAACAATTCAATCTTATTAATGCTAAAATCATTCTGTTCTAAAAAAAATTGCCTCACCCATTCAACACCTGTGGTGTTGGGAATAACTGTAAATAAAGAATTCACATCTAACGTAACAAAAAAACATTCATTAACATCAAATACAGCTTGTGTAAAATTATGTAAAGCCATTAAAAACTGTCATGAATCTTGTAGAATATATCCTTTAAAGTCAATAATAGGTCTCAAATTATTTTCAATGTACACTGACATGGACTCAGTGGACCAATATTCCCCTGAAACTATAGGATGTAAAGGTGGATTAACTGGATAGTTATGCAGTTTAGGCAGTCCTTGAATAAAAGGAATCTTTGGTTTGTCTATATAAAAATAATCATATAAACATTTATCTATTAAATTACTTGATAACATATGTGCAATTCTACTTTTTCTCCTATCCATTTTACTACAAACATCCAACGATGTAATTTGTTTGTAAAACCACCCTTCAGCTAACATTTCTTTCATTTTTATACTGTACCATTCATAATCTAATACAAGGATTGGACCACCTTTGTAGGCAGGCTGTATAACAATGGTATCATCATACATTAATTTATAAAGAGCAGCTTGTTCATTAGTGGTTAAATTAAAGAAACAACTATTATTCTCTTTACTATAATAATTTCTATAAAGTTTGTCAAGGCACATCTTTTCAAAGGCTTCCACTAATGGATGGAATGATGGTGTAAATACACCCGGTCTGTTAAACACATGATTGTTGTTTATACAAGTAGTTGCTGTGTTATAATCTTTAAATACATATTTTAGCATCACATTTCTATTGAAAAATTTTAAATCAAACACTATTGCCGTTATATCAGCCTTTTGTGAAGTTATAAATGAGAGACCCATTTGTAAAAAAAATCAGGTTTTGAAGTACATGGTATAGGTTTCCTGCGTCATAGAGGGGGACCTATAGCTAACAAGGAAGTGATACTGGATTTTTGCCTATGGTGATTTGAACATGGAACAGCTCAAGTGCATTACTTGTATACACTGAAAACAGTACTCCCACTGCGGGTCATTACACCTGCACACCCCTTACTTGTATATACTGAAAAAGGCGGTCCAATTGTGGTTTGTTACATCTACACACCCCTTACTTGTATATATACTGAAAACAGCACTCCCAATTTGGGTCATTACATCCGCACACCCCTTACTTGTATATACTGAAAACAATACTCCCATTGTGGGTCACTACATCTGCACAGCCCTTACTTGTATATACTGAAAACAATACTCCCATTGTGGGTTGTTACATCCACACACCCTTTACTTTTATATACTAATTCCATAGTCCCATACTGTTGTGGAAGGCAAGAACTCCCAAAACCAGTGCTCAGCAGACCCACATATACAGCAGTCCCACAGTACTTAGAAAAATAAGGAAAATAACATGGAGGAAATGTTATCAGGAACTTAACCTCACTATATTGTAAGTGATGACACACGAGTGAGGGCGACCCTTAAAAAGAATGTCACAAAGATAATGCATGTTCTACAGGAGCTGAAGTTATACTGTCATATAGTCACTAACTTGTCAACAGAAAGAAAATTTTTGCATGTTGACATGTAAGAGTTTTTTTCCCTCTTGCAGGGCTTATAAGAGCTGGGCAGAAAATAATTTTCTTCACAGAATCAAGGTACAACAACTAGGTCATGACATATAATTTATCTATAACTAACTGTACTGATTCCTGTATTGATTCTGAAATCAAAGTTCTCTTGAGTGAGAGATAAAGGTAATGAAAGTTATTTCTATGAAATTTGAAAACCATAACTATGTAGGTCTGAAAAGATTTGTAAGAATAATCCAAGCTAATTTAGTATTGTTTGTTGATTCCTTTAAACAAGGGTAGAAAGTGAAAACGTAGAAGCAGATTGATTTGCCAAACATCTTTACACGATGCCATAGGGCACAGGCAGAAAAAACTTATGAGTCTCTCTGACCTTTCATTGAATAGTTATTGGATAGTGTGGGCATTTTTTTCCATTCATTATCTAAAATCTAAACTTAGAATGCCTGCTAGAATATCCTGTGTTCCTGCCCAAACAGATTATATACCAAGTGATCTATGGCAAATAGTTTCATATGACTAATTGTCACCAGTTTTTTTATCCTGATTCATCAATTACAGTGTTGAGGTTTGATTGCTAATTACAACTTGTGGTTGCCAGTCTTATCTATGAGGAATTTGTACTGTACCCACTTATTTGTAGCTATTGTTATTAGATATAAAAGTGAAAATGGTATTTGGGTGACCACATATGCCAATAACTTCACGATGAGTAAAATAATTATTTGAAAAAAAGATGAAGTTCCTCAAGATGGTCTACAGAAGTACATGTATGGAGCAGTGTAATACCATTGTCTTTACTGTCAATAGATTTAGCATTATGAGATTTCACAAAAAGGGCATACATTTTGAGTAATGAATACATTCTCAAAGTATTAACAGTTATAGCATCATTAAATATACAGCGACAATGAGAGACAGCAAATTCAACTGTGACCAGAATGTACCACACACAGTTAGAAAAATATATTATATAGTTGATTTTGTTTATAAAATGATTTTTTTTACTGCAGGAAGATCATTTTTCTGCTTTAGCCTTCACTCATCTGATATAATATTGAATATATTGATGTGTTATGTAGTCTTCATGCAGGTCACTGTAAATGAACTCAGGCTGGAAAACTTGATTCAGTCAGAAAGAATTCAATAATTTCCATGATATTCTACTTTCTCACTATACATTTTACTTATATTTCACCATAATGAAATGATATAGAAGGAAGCAAAGGAATAGAGGGGAATGAAGTGAGAATCAGTTTAAGAGTAACATGACTTCAGATTACTGAACTTGTTCAAATAATCTGCAATATAAATGATAAATATGGCAGTAGGTAATTACAAATGCTGTCTAGAAAATGAATTTATAATCACTTAAATATATTAGAACTTTTAAATTAATACATTCCTAAATTTTCTAAATTGAAGGTAAAATTATTGTTAAAATAATTACATTTGCTGCTTTATCATCCATATTAACATATGCTGAAAGATTATTTAACAATACTGATGATTTTAGCCCCATATTTGTAATTCACATTTCAGTGGTATACTGCATAATTAACATATGAATTTAAGCATTATGTATTTGGAAGGCCAACGCTGCCACTCTACACATGCCACATGTAATTTTTCATACTCTAGTAATACCTGCTCCTGGTACAAGAAGCAAGACCCACTACAAAGAATGCCAGATGCTGTTAACATATGCTGGGACTGAGCATGAACGTTAATATCTGACCTCAAGCTCTGAAAACAAGGCTGATTTTATATTCTAGAAAATCCTTGAGAAGTATTCAAAACTATAACTGCAAGTGAGCCTCAAGAAATAGCATTAATGGTCTTCCAGGGTATGAAATCACTTAAATAACTTCCATAAAATTGTTCACAAAAAAGTGAGAGAAGCTGTTTTATGACGATACTTTTTGAGAGTCCATTAAATTCTGACATAAGTAACATATGACTTCTGAAATTGTATCACGTTAGGATAGATCTCCTCTGTACCACAAGTAGGAGAAGTAAATTGCCTGATCCTGTGGTATGCCTGCATTTGACAAACATCCATGTTTGCAACATTATTGAAATGCAGTTTAAAAGAAAAGAGAACACTTCTTCTTAACCTCTGTTTTGTGCTTTTCATGGCTTCAGGTCAGTTGTGTTGGAGTTTCTATATTTGTCAAGGAACATATAAGTATCAGTTAATAGCTTGTTACATAACACAATCCTTGTCCCCTGATAACCATGTAGAATTCCACAGTGTTCTTAATACCTGGATGCCTTCACTTCCAGTGTAGGACATATTCAAAAATTCCTAGACTTCATAAACAAAAACACCCTTTAGCAGGTGGTAAACAAACTTTCTAGAGGGCACTGCATTCATGAACTAAACTTTTAAAAATGTGGCCCCTTGTACTCCTTATCCTCATACTCTGGTTAAAATTTTGCCCCTTGTATTCCGTATCCTCCTACTCTGGTTAAAATGTGGTCCCTTGTACCCCTCATCCTCCTACTCTGGTTAACATGTAGCCATTTGTACTCTTCATCCTCCTACTCTGGTTCAAATTTTGCCTCTTTTACTCCATATCCTCCTACTCTGATTAAAATGTGGCCCCTTGTACACCTCACCCTCCTACTCTGGTTAGAATGTGGCCCCTTGTACACCTCATCCTCCTACTCTGGTTAAAATGTGGCCCCTTGTACTCCTCAACCTCCTACTCTGGTTTCTCCTTCCTCAGTCACATCAGCCATAAACTTGTGACCTTCTCCATTAAAGCTCATATAGCAACCATTCTATGAAGAAAAATCAAACTTCACTTATGACTGGACCCCTCGATCTTAATACAGCAGCAGACTTCACTAAGGAATTCGTCTCTCATTTAGTAAAATGCATGGAGGTAACAGTTCTTACCAGAAACAAATATCATGGGAGATACAAAAACTAATCACCCTGTTAGTCCACAGAAAATAAAGAAAAGTATAAAACTGTATAGTCACCCCCCCCCCCCCATTATCAAGGAAAATATCAACAGTATTACAAAATAACTGAAAAACACTATCAGGCCCACTAATGGAGCTTATGAACTTAAGCTGGCATCTGAAGCCAAAGATAATTTGAAAACCTTTGTTTGCTATGATAGAAATTTAAGATTAAATATCTAGATTGTTCTCAATGTATTCATAATGAGTCCTCCTATTCTGACCCATTTAAAAGTGCTATTATTCTTGTAAACATATTTAATGTCTCCTTCACCTCTGAAACTTCATTCAGTACCATGAAGTGCTTGAATCCCCTCATCTCCCAATTACATCTAAAGATCTTTTGCTGAAAGTGCTAACCAAGACCAAAAATCCTTCGTCTATGGGACCTGATACAGTTTCTTAATTAATAGTGATCAAGATGGCCTTCCAGACACACACTTTAAACAGTTTAACTCATGTGTAGCTACCAGTTTTGTCCCTTAGGAGTAGTCCTCTGCAGTGGTGATGCCCTTTTTAAGATTGACCTTATGACCAACCCAGGAAGTTACAGTCTGATCAGCCTTACAAACATCATTTGTTATGGAACGTGTTATAACTGACCTCATGAAAGGCAATATCAAGAATATTATTAGACTTGACCTCAAGCAGTTTGGCTTTGCTAAGGGTAGATCCAGTACATTGAATCTGTTAAACTTGCTTGAAAGGATTACAGAGGTTGAACACAGTGGCCATGTGTTACACGTTGTGCCTATTGACCTGGTCAAGGTCTTTGACATCATTCCCCATACTGGCAATGTACAAAAGTATTTTTATGGAATTGATGCAGACAGTTTACATTCTTTAGAAAAAAAATCAGTTATGGGAATAGAACAAAATGGTAAGAAACAAAGTCATATGGAGCAAAGGATCGTTTGTTGTTAAATAAAGCCATTATGGACAATTGTAAAAAAGGAAAGAATCTAAGTATGGCATAGATAGATTACAAAAAAGCATTTGGTAGCATCCCACATTTATGGATAAAGAAGTGCTTACGCATGTATAATATACACCCTCTATTGATCAGTTACATTACAGTGACAAACCTCTTTGCAGCTGAGCCATGATAAACAACAAATTATTATCCCAGGGATAAAAATTCATTGGGGGCTATTCCAGGGTGACTCTTTGTCTTGCCATAAACCCATTAAGCTATCTACTTAACATTTTAAGCCATGGTTACAACCTCGTTCCCAGAAAACAACCAACTCTAAACACTTTTCTTCTTTTTGTGGATGACATAAAACTATATAGTACTTCAGAAGAAAGGGTTGAAAGCACAACTGCAATTAAAATTTTCTCAGATGATATGAGAATGTCATTTAGTCTTGATAAATGCTCAAAAGCAATATTTAAAGCAGGAAAGTTGTAACAACAAGACAATATCAATCTGGGACAGATACATGATATAAAAAAACTTGGGCAGGAAGGATTATATAAATATCTAGGAATTGACGAATGACTGATGACAAAACATGAACAACTGTAAACAAACTCATGAATATTTTAGAAGATTAAAACTAATATTGAAAACAGTCCTGACATCTAGGAACAAAGTCCAAGCTCTGATGCAGTTTTCTCTTCCTGTATTGTACAGTATTGGGGTTACTGGCCTCAAAACATATTGGATCAGTTGGACAAGAAAACAAAATGCTTCACACTTATTAAATGACATATAAAAATCAGTGTTTACCAAGATTATATATTGCTCGTTCTGAAGGAGGTATAGGCCTCATAAACATTGATTACATGTATAGATCTGCAATCATAGAACTGCATACATATCTGCTCACCTTATCAGATCCAAACATAGTGAAAGTTTTAAAATATGAGGAGAAATCATCTAAGATGACTTCCCTACTTAATTTAGCAGAAGAATATCGGTGTCAAGCTGAATGGAAATTGAATCAGAAGTAGACAAAAATCAGGTAGCAATTGAATGTACCAAAAACAAAATGATGAATATAAGGAGGTGGATCAGATGAGAAACAAATGTGGAAAAGGCATAAATAGAGTTACAAGTACAGAAAACACTTGGAACAACTTCACAGGAATGGTTAAGAAAAGGTGAGTTTAACCAAAAGATGAAATATTAATATTGGCATCCAAGGATAGTGGACAATGTATACATAGGTTCACAAAATCGATTGAACATGTGGGAAAAACAGACAGATGCAGGTTCTGTAAAACAGAACTGGAAATAGTTGCACATGCTGTTGCTGCATGTGATACACTAATATCAGAGGGCCTGTATACTAAAAATCATAATATTGTGGCAAGACTGTTGCACTGGGAATTAAGCAAACATTGCAGTACTGAAGTAGCTGAGAAGATTTGGAAACTCGATCCACAAAGCATTATAGACTGTGATGAAGTTTATATAACATGGGATCACTCATTACTAGTAGTTCAGAAAATAGATGCAAGAAAATCCTATTTTAATAGCTCAGTCCACAGCTATAATGCAGAAAGGATAGATGAGGCATGCACTACAGTTGATAGTCTGAGAGCTACCAGAGCTAGACCCTATTTCTCTGAAACTGTCAATTTTCCTGTAGATGGTAATGCTCTCAATATGGTGAATGTGAGAGTTCCCATGTTCTTTACTCAAGAAACAACAAAGATTAAGAATATAATAGCGAAACACTGGGACATTTTGTTGTCAGATGATGAGATTGGTAGAGTTGTGGGACCTAAACCAAATGGTGTTTAAGAATAAAGCTAACCTGAAGAGACTGTTATGTAAACCTAAGTACAATTATCATAAGAGAAGGGTTAATCTGACGGACAGCAACACCTTACCATGTAGTAAATGTAACCAGTGTATATTTATTAGTAAGGACACAACCTTTGTGCATCCGATTACAAAGCGTGTTTTTTATTTCAATACATCCACCAACTGTAATAGTGACAATGTTGTTTACTTAGCCAGGTGCACAGCATGTACTGCGTTTATGTACAAAGACTAATCGCCTATCATATTAGGATAGGCTCTGATTTCAATGCTCTGGCTAAGCACCATAAAGAATTGGGCATGAATCATAATTTTAAGTTTTAGTGTTGTGAAGCTGGAGAGTAACCTTAGTGGGATTTAATTAATCAGACCCTGGAATGAAATGTGAAGATGATTTAGATGGAGGATGGAATTACCCCCTGTACTACATCTGTTATTTGGTCATTTGTCATAGTAATGCATTATCTATAGGACTCTGTAGTGAAGCTTTTATTTTATATATTTATACACATGCTTTTTAGATATATGTATTATTTATTTATTTATATACATATATGCATTTATGGTGATGTTCTTATGCATTTTTATGTAGTAATGTAGGGTTTTTATAGTTAATGTCCTGTAGTGCTTTAAATATATGCTCAGGCTGTTAACCCTCCAACCAATGAGGTTGAATGGAGGGCTATTTAGAGTTTAATGAATTAGTTGCAACTTGTAAAAGTCTGATGAAGCCAGGGAATCTACTGGTGTCGACTGAATAAAGCTTGTTTTACCAGAACTAATCTTATTTGGATTATTTGGACATCTATAACGTTTTTATTTGCTTTTGTGGATTTATATTGGAACTGGGGCCATCAATCATCGTGGTGTGTGTGTGGTTTTTTTTTTTTTTTTTTGCTCTTGCGTGGTTTTTTGAGCTCTCGTTCGGCTGTACATCATCGCTGTTTTATTATATTATTAAAAAAACAGACAGATGCGGTGTTCAAACAACTGTAAACAGAACTGCTGTTGCTGCATGTGATACACTAATATCAGAGGGCCTGTATACTGAAAATCATAATATTGTGGCAAGTAGATCTTATCATTGTATTGCACTAAGTGATCGAGCCAAGGCATCCACTGTTCTCTACAAAGCGTAAGTAGCGCTTATCATTGTATTGCACTAAATGATCGAGCCAAGGCATCTACTGTTCTCTACAAAGCGTAAGTAGATCTTATCATTGTATTGCACTAAGTGATCGAGCCAAGGCATCTACTGTTCTCTACAAAGCATAAGTAGATCTTATCATTGTATTGCACTAAGTGATCGAGCCAAGGCATCTACTGTTCTCTACAAAGCGTAAGTAGATCTTATCATTGTATTGCACTAAGTGATCGAGCCAAGGCATCTACTGTTCTCTACAAAGCATAAGTAGATCTTATCATTGTATTGCACTAAGTGATCGAGCCAAGGCATCTACTGTTCTCTACAAAGCGTAAGTAGATCTTATCATTGTATTGCACTAAGTGATCGAGCCAAGGCATCTACTGTTCTCTACAAAGCGTAAGTAGATCTTATCATTGTATTGCACTAAGTGATCGAGCCAAGGCATCTACTGTTCTCTACAAAGCGTAAGTAGAGCTTATCATTGTATTGCACTAACTGATCGAGCCAAGGCATCTACTGTTCTCTACAAAGCATAAGTAGAGCTTATCATTGTATTGCACTAACTGATCGAGCCAAGGCATCTACTGTTCTTTACAAAGCGTAAGTAGAGCTTATCATTGTATTGCACTAAGTGATCGAGCCAAGGCATCTACTGTTCGCTACAAAGCATAAGTAGAGCTTATCATTGTATTGCACTAAGTGATCGAACCAAGGCATCTACTGTTCTCTACAAAGCGTAAGTAGAGCTTATCATTGTATTGCACTAAGTGATCGAGCCAAGGCATCTACTGTTCTCTACAAAGCGTAAGTAGATCTTATCATTGTATTGCACTTTTGAACTGTATTTTTTTACTGTACCATTGCCTATTTGAGCTGCTTTTTCTATTTTGTTGCACTTTAATTGCTGTAGGATAGACTAGAGTCAGACATGCTGAATCTATTTGGGTAACTTGGGCACTAAAACCAGGCTGTCATTTATTGGTGAGATGTCCCCTGCATCCTTGTGTCAGGAGCATGAAGTTAGAACTCATCTGACTGAAGTTTGCTGGAAAAGGGCTCAGTTTTAAGCTTTTTATTGGATAATTTGTTTAATTCCATTTACTTGCATTTGCTATACAAGCCCTGCGTTTGCATGAGTTTGCGGTTATTTTTACAAAGCTCCACAGAGTTTGGTAACCAGCTACTGTTCTGCCGTAATTAAGTGATTAATCTGAGGTATGTACTGTTCTCTACAAAACTTAAGTAGATCTTATCATTGTATTGCATGTTTGAACTGTATTTTTTAACTGTACCATTGGCTATTTGAGTGCTTTTTCTATTTTGTTGCACTTCAATTGCTGTAGCATAGACTACATTCAGACCAGCTGAATCTAGTTCTATTTAGGTAACTTGACCACAATAAAACTTACCTAGCATTATGGCTGGACAATTTCCCACAGTTTCTCCAGCCAGCCTGGTCGACAAGGACATCCTGGGGCAATGTAACAATTGCCTCATAGACACTGACAACCCACTTCTTCTAGTTCACACAAATTCAATATGTGAGAGATGCATCTATATTAAAAATGAAGAATCCAGGCTGTATTGCTCACCAGTCAGTACATCTGAAAATAAGCAGGTTGTCAGCATGCACACCACACCTCCTGCACCAACCAAACCAACAACACATAAACCCACACATGTAGAAGCCCTTACCAAAAGCTTATCTAAACACCAGAGACCTCCCAATCACAGGCACACTTCACATAATACATCCCATGCAGAACATAGTACACATAACATCTTATACACCAGTGTCTCATCAGAGAAGTAGCATAACACAAAGCCAAACATCTTAGTCATAGGTGACTCTATTGTGAGACACACAGATGTCCTCTCACCAAGATGGATAAGGAAAATGTCACAGTCAGCTGTCTGTCAGATGCCAGGATCTGCCATATCACACATGCACACAACTCTCTCAACAACATGTAGTGTTATGACTTTGTCATAGTACATGTTGGTATTAACAACTTGAGATGTACCTCACTGCACTATATGAAGAGAGACATGATTAAGCTCTCTGATTATGTGTCTCAGGCAAATATGGCTGCAGCCTTGAACAGCATATTACCCTCATCTAAGATGATGCCACAATGCAAAAAAAAAATGATTGACTTCAGCAATTGTCTAAGTTTCTGGTGTCATTCTAAGGGAATCCAATATCTGTCAGCCTGGGATAATATGGCTGAAAGACCTCAATGCTTTGCCAGAGATGGTCTTCATTTGTTACCCTGGGAATTCAGTTACTGGGTAAGGCTCTTGCCACCCCCATAGTGCCTTTTTATAGGCAATGTCACAAGAACAAAATTCCTGACATAAAAATGCCCTCTAAAAACAACCTCAAATTTATGCTACTAAACACTAGGAGTCTAAACTTGAAGCTGAAGTCCTCCAAAGCTAACTATGAATCCAAATTAGCTTCCCAAACCAAGGACAACCATAAGGCATTCTTTAGTTACATCTGTAACCACAAAGGAAAGCCCCAGATATGAGCTGAACTTGTAGTCAATGGTACCAGAAATACAGAACCTGTGGATATAGCAAACCTGCTGGCTGACAGGTTCAGTGAAAATTTCACTCTCCTGTCCCCGCCACACATACCCCTAAGCATTCCTACCATGTGTCCACCACCTAGCATCTCTAAGGAGCAAGTCTTAAACACCCTCTCCAAGTTCAAAGACGCAGCCTCTATGGGTCCAGATAACATCCCAGGCTGTGTTCTACATGGGTTAAAACAGGAGCTAGCAACACCACTGCCTAAAACTGTCCCAGAGAAATGGAAGCCAGCTACTGTCATCCCTTTGCATAAAGTGGGTGCATCCACTGATCCCATGAGCTATAGACCCATTAGCTTGACCAGCCTTATCTGCAAGGTCATGGAGTGAATCCTCATGGAACTTATCAAAAAAGATATAGGAAATCTCCAAATGCTTGACCCCCCCCCCCCCCAGTCTGGCTTTGTCAAGGGAAGATCATGTCTGTTAAACTTTGTGGACTTCATTGAGACAGTCACCAAAGCCCTAGATGAGGGTAAATCTGTGCATACAGCCTACCTGGACTTGGCCAAGGCCTTCAACACAATCTCTCACTCATGCATCATTGACACCTGACCCAGTTGTGTATCAACCCATATATTGTCAGATAGGTTGCAAACTGGCTCACTGATAGAACTCATACAGTTAAAATAGTGAACTCCACCTCCTACAGCAGACACATAACCAGCAGTGTCCTACAGGGTTTGGTACTGGGACCCCTACTCTTCAGAATCTACTTCTCCAAAGTCTAGGCAAAAACTAAAGGTCAGTGGCTGACAAACTGGAATCAGTCATTGAGTCCATAAATGATGTCAACATCCTGTAAGAGGGACTTACACAGAATAATGACTGGTGCCAAAGTCATGGTCTTAAAGTAAATGCAAAGAAAATGTATTATCATCCTCTTCAGCAAGGGCAATGTTCCTGAAAACTACCACATCGATAACAATACCCTAACCATGCATTCAGTGGTGAGAGATCTGCACACAGGTTAAGAGCAACCTTACCTTCAATCACCATGTCTCTACAGTGGTAAGAAGGACATTTTATATTGCTCATCTCATAACTAAGTGCATTGCCTCCAGAAAAAAAAGAGGTTATAATCCCCCATGTACTCTTCCCTCATAAGGCCAATAATATAATATAATGTTCCCTTTGGTATGTACCTTTCCAAGCACCTGCAACAATTTGACAGATCACAAAGGTCCGTTACAAAGAAAATTCAGGACCTCCTGCATCTGTCATATGTGGACAGACTGAAATCACTGTCACTTTACTCAGTGTCATACAGATTGCTCAGAGGCAGACCTGCAACTTGCATATAAGGTAATCTCTGACCCTGCTTTAATAGAAATTCTGCACATCTGCAAGTCAAATGGCACACAGGTCATTTGCTGTAAGGACCTTAACCTGGTATGTGATATCCACAGAACCTGCTGGAGGGATAGATTTGTCTCCCAGAAGTTGCCTCACCTTTGGAACAGGCTTCAAATTCATATTAAACAGTACCCCTCATTGACCCTATTTAAGTGCAATTTGGATGATTGGATGGGTAACCAGAAATTCTTCCTGGGGATTCTACCTGTGTCCCTCTTGGACAGGGGTAGTAGGTGCTGAGTTTAGTGTCTGCTTTAAATGGACACTCTTGGGAACAAGAGTTTAACTTGGTTAGGCTTGTAAGGGCCCCAGGGCCATTAACCTAGTAACCTCCTATGATCCTATGCAGTACTGAAGTGGCTAAGAAGCTTTGGAAACATGATCCACAAACCATTATGCAGAATGATTAATTTTATATTGTGATGATGTGAAGTATTGCCAGCTATGCCAGGAGAAGTAGGGCAGTAGATGTGTAACATATGCCAATATAGCTAGCTAAAGTTTTGTAATGTATTATATGTCATTTGTATATCAAGCTGATTTGTACAGATGCTTGTGTTGAAAAGGACGGTGCAGTGGTGCAGCGGTAACATTGTTGCTTCACAGCAAGAAGTTCTCTGGTTCGATTCTGGGCTGGGGTGCCTTCTGTGTGGAGTCTGTATGTCCTCCCTGCATTTTGTGTGGGTTTTCTCCGGGTGCTCCAATTTCCTCCCATATTACAAAGATATGCAGCTGGAGCATTTCTCTCTGGGCCTCCGCTGAAAATTGGCTTCATTCCAAGTCGGACTTTCCTGGTTAACAAATGTTAAATAAATAAATAAAATAAGTGTATTTGTAAAGCTGCTTGTGTTAAAAATGTGTCAACAGTGCATCCTGCTGGACAGGAAAGAATTACTGTTGTAACTCTTGAAATTAATACATTGTAACATAGGATACTGGAAGAGAAGAGGTTAAGCTCAGCTCCAGCTAACTTTGAAAAATAATACGAAATTAAATTACTTAATTTAGGCCACAAGGATTATTTCCTATAGTTCTGCTTGCAACCATAGATTAAATGTTTGTGCCAGAGAATGGTTTATTAGCTCCCGTAGAAAGAGTGGAAGTGTTTTATTGTTTTATGACTTCCAGAAGCTGCAACAGATCTTAGCAAGGCTCTGTGTGTGTATTATTGACACATATGTATGACATTCTGGGTCAGTTGCTAGGAAAGGGGTAGTATGGGAACCAGAATTCAAATTACCAGATGTATGTGATGTCATTCTGTAATTCAGGGCAAAAATGCTGTTTTAATGCTAAATGAGACTGAAGTCTCAGGGTAGTTGATTTTTGTAACCTGACAGAAAAGGAGCTCTCAGCCACTTCATCTTGCCTTGCTGCAATAAGTGAACCAGGGAATAGTAATTCTTTAGATCAGTCAGAAAAATATAGTGAGATTAGTTAAGTACTGTTTTTTTCTGTAGCTGAATCTATTCATCTCTGTTATTTTAATATTTCTTGTGATTGAAACTCTAGTGTTTATTATAAATCGATATTTAGTATTTTTATATTCTTTTATTATTTATTATTAAACATATTTAAACTTTTAATTGTGGCTGGCCCTTTAGAGAATATTTTAATCTTTGAAAGTACTTGTATCTATTTTGTGACTCTGTGGCCACTCCAGAAAGTCTTACTGCATTGGTCAAATACTATCATTGGTATACATATTAATTTAACTCAGTATAATTGGGTACCCTTGTAAGAGCATTAGTGGAGTTGGCTTTGGAGTATCTGGTGGCATTAACTACCTTATAGTGTGTGTGTGTGTGTGTGTGTGTGTGTGTGTGTGTGTGTGTGTGTGTGTGTGTGTGTGTGTGTGTAAATCAAATCTCCAAGAGTTTGTGTGTGTCAGCTGCTTGGATCAGGGAGACGAAGCACTGGTTTCACGGAGACGGTGCTGGAGAACTTGGCTTGGATACCCTGCTGAGGACTCAAGTCTACAGTTGTGCCCATGGGGAGTCTCAATGGGGCCCTGGAGAGAGAAAGTGAGAGAAATCGGACCCCGGACTGACTGTGTTCCCTGTGTCCTCTTAAGGGAAATTCTACTTGATGCAGAGAGATGCATCTGCAAATACTGTGTGTGTCCATTTTTCTTCCAAGTGAACAAACCTCTCCAGTGTCAGTGGTGAGGATTCAGGTTCCTTGATTACTGGCCCAGAGGACGGGTGTCACATTTATCACATGGGATCACCCATTAACAACAGTTCAAAAATTACATGCCAGAAAACCAAATATAGTTGTTCATGAAAAGAAGAGAAAAGTAGCATTGGTCATTAAAATTGCTACACCCAGTGATTACAATATCTTCTGCACGGAAAGACACAGTATTATAAAATACCAAGATTTACAAGCAGAAACAAGAGGAATGTGGAATAAAGATAACCAGACAGTTCCAATAATAGTAGGAGCAATGGTTCTCATAAAAGAGAATTTGCAGTCATATTTGGATATGATACCAATACATGTAAATCCATTTGAATTACAAGAGGAGCCATTTCTGGACACATTGTGGGTGCTGTGAAGAGCAGTTTTGGCTAATATCAAATAATACTAATTTCATAATCTTTAATCATACCCTGATTGAGGAATGGGGTCTATTCCTTTTATGGTATTAGAAACCCGAAATAGTTGCAGAAATTAAACCAAGTGACAAAAAGCATCATATAAAAGCTAAACACTTTAAAATTTGACCCATATATGGTCTAATTGTCTTGGTTCAGACACATGTAGAAAAAGAGAAGACAATCTGTTGAAGGTGATTTAGGACAGACTGGAAGAAGGCAAGAGGAAATGAGGGCATCCAGCAAAGAGATGGATGAACTATGTGAGAGAAGACCTCTGACAGTCTGGTGTGACTGTCAAAAAAGGTAGGAAAGTAGCATTGAATAAAGAGATATGGCGATAGTTGACACAACACCCCAAACCTATGTAGAAAATGGGAAAAAAAGTTAATTGATGATGATGATGATGTGGCATGACAGATGACAAACTGACAAGACAGAATTCACAAAGTACGAGTTGCAAGTGCCTGATATGAAGTATGAAAGTCCGGTAGTGTCCCTTAGTATTCAGTGTTGGGACCTCCCCTTTCTGTCCTTTATTTTTCAAATCCCCAAACAGAGAGCCAAGACCTCTGGCTACCAAAGTTTGTAGATGACTGAAAAAGGCAGGTTATAGTACCCCATAATACCCAAACCCTCCAGAATTCTGTCTCCCTAGTAAACTCTTGGTGTACTAAAGCTGGGCTGAATCTAAATGCTTAAAATGTAGTGAATGGACAACACACCACTACAAAACTGTGGGTACCTATGAACTTGTTTTAATAATTCCTTCTGTTTTGTAGAACATGTTACAAGGCTTTTAGGAAATTCTTTAATTTAGCACTGCTAATAACAAAAGGAATATCATCAAGGTCTAATGAGGTAACCACTTCCTTATACTCAGTATTGATTAGAGCAGTTACTGAATACACTCCTCCCTTCAGGCTGTATTTCACTGGATCTTAACCAAAAAATTACAAACCTGATGTCCTTGCACTTCCAAGAGAGTCTGAAATCTCTATACTTTGTCAGTGAATCATACAATTTTCAGGGAGATCACTATCTTGCTCTCCATGAGCTCAATGACTCTACCAATACTAAAAGCAGGATCTTCACCAGCCTATAAATAAAGCATTGTGAAGGGGCTGCTTTATAATCTAGGTCTTTCCTAACTACTGTAATAACATTTTTCTACATGTCAGGCAGTCTGACTATCCTCCTTTCAATGTAAACTAGATGACTGGATGGGTTTTCACTGAGTGGCATGGCTGTGCTTGAAAAATGAATTGTGGCCTGAGGGGAGGTACTAGCAAGGCATACATGATCATAAGAGCCAACAGAATCTTCATGAAATTTTGGAAGGGTTTTTATCATTATATGTGCTTTTTATAATTTCCTTATCTTTGATTTCCACTGTGAATTTCCATAAAGCTGGGGGTCCTTTTTAACACCATCTTAAGTACACATATAATTGAAATATGGCTATCTCAATTGTTTTTTTTTTTAGATTATGGTTATCTGTGACATTATTTCATATATTTACCCTAATCTAACTTTGATATGGTTTGTACCTTTTCCTTAACATAAATTATTAGTTAAAGGACATATAGGTATTGTTTAGCATTTAGACAAAAAGTTCATTGAATTCAGTCTGTCCAGAACAGAAGGCCATGACCAAAACAGTCAGACAAATACCCAAACCTTTATTCCATCATGCAATGAAAATATATTGGCTCTGACTAAAACATTGGTGAAATGCATTTAATCTGGAATTAATGGGAATATCCAGTATATACATTAAAGGGAGAAAAGCAGCCAAAGTGATGATTGTTAAGTGTTTATTTATTTTGTTGCTGTTTCATGTAAATGGTATGCTTGTATTATCAAGGAAATCTCTATTAAAATGAACTTGTTCAATATGTTTTTATATTGGACAACATCCACTCTTCATGTTTGAAATATTTTGCTACCATTTTGGGTCTGAATGCATTTTAGTGGACATGTTCTGGTTACTAATGCTCATTTTCATTGCTATTACATAAGACTACAGATAAATTATAGAACAAGCTAAGTTTACTCTTTGCATTATACATAAATGATGATGATATTCAATCTAGATATTTAGGGGTACCAGAAGATTTGAACTACTTTGTTGCTACATTTCATTGCCAAGGAGATAAAAGGTAAATGGGAAGTTGCATGAAGAGCGTACATAATATTTGGCATCCTCAGCAATTTAGTAGTCATTAATTTTTGCTCAGAAAGGATGAAATCCAAAAAATAGGTACACATTTTAAATATTGTAGTTATAAACTTAGAAAATTGCTAGAATAACAGGATTTGTGTCAGCATGAATTTTTCTGACGGATATGTAGTCTGAAACTCAAATGCAGATCATTATTTAGTGAATTTACTGGGATGATAGAAGGATTAATTTGTCAAAAAAATGACAATTTTTATGAGGAACAGACTAAAAATGTCAGGCAGAAATTTGGACATTTTGCAAAAATCTGTACAGTTGATAGGTATGAGCCACGGTTTGATTTGCTCCTGTAATAACTGTTGAGCCCACAAACTTGTCTTATTAATTCTTCTAAACTAGGAAGTAAAATTGGATCTTTGAATATGATTATGATATTTCCTAATTTATGCCAGATTTAGAAATAAGATTATGTGACAGAAGTAAACAAACTTTATTGCTAATGTTTTTGATTACTAATGTAAATATTTGCTAACCAAGAAAATATTGTGTATCAAAAATAGTATGAGCAGATTTTAATGAATAAGCTGCAAACAATAATATGGTTTCCAAATACTGATATTTTATTTTCATTCATATGCACTGTGCATAGGCTCACATCCTAGAATAACTTAATGCATTTCATAATATGGTGTGATAATGATGCACTGGCTCGTTGGTGGGTGGGGAGTTGATGCTCTTGTTTCATACATTTGACAAAAAAAGGTTCGGATATTTGTGATCCTATTTTAAGGTCTGCAGAAGAATTACTGATTAAAAGATAATATTAAATATATATCTTGGGTCTGGAGCTCTATTTTGTTTAAACCTAATACATCATCTAATAATTTCAAAAGCCTGTTCTGAGCCAAATCAGGTAGAAGCCTTTCCTGAGTAAAAGTAAACCCTCACTCAATTGCTGACAAAAATCTCTTAACAGTTTTGCATCTTGATTTTACCTCCCTCAGATAAGTCCTCTTTGATGAAGGTGAATTAGTGACAGCATTCATTTTATCTTGCTCACAATTATCTTCATAAACAATTTATAGGTATTATTTTTAAGTGCAATGGGCCTGTAAAAAGGGCATAAAATGTTATTTTTGTTAATTCAGGTGATTGTAGCTCCTGTATTGTCCATGGCACTGCTAAGAGATACTGCATGTGATTGTATTTTATCCTTATTTACTGTCCATGGTGCTGCTCAGAAGTATTGCCTGTGATTTTATTTTTCGCCCATTGCTGTCCATGGTGTGCTTAGAGGTACTGCCTGTGATGGTAGCTTGTACTGGAAATGGACCTTCTTGGAGATTCCAGAGGTCAGCTGTTTCTACAAGATAAGGTAAAAGGTGACACAGCTTCAAAGAGGATCAGCTGAGTTACTGTTATCATCATCATCCCCCTTTTTTCCATTTACACGGGATCTGGGTATCGTATTAACTGTCGCCAACTCTCTCGGTTCAGTGCCACTCTCCTGCCTGACTGTCACAGATCTTCTTTCACACAATCCATCCACCTCTTTGCTGGACGCCCTCGCTTCCTCTTACCTTCTTCCTGTCTGTCCCAAATCTCCCTCACCAGATTGTCTTCTGCTTTTCTACACATGTGCCCATACCATCATAATCTGTTTTCTTTGATCTTTTCTGCAATTGGAGCTACTTTGGCTTCTGCTCTTATGTCCTCATTTCTTCACCTGTCCTGCAGTGTGCATCCTACCACCTTTCTCAGGCACTTAATTTCCATCACCTCTAGCTTCTTCAACTGTTCTGCCTTTACTGCCCAGGTTTCTGTACCATACAGTAGTACTGGTCGCACCACTGTCTTGTACACCTTACTTTTCAGCTTCTTTGGCATTCTTCTGTCATAGACTACACCTGATACTTTATGCCAGTTGGCTGCAGCCCCTCTGATTCTAGCTTTGACCTCTTCATTCAGACTACCCTTCTCCTCAACCACCCCTCCCAGATACTTGAAGCTGTTTACCTGTTCCACTATCTTCCCATCTATCTCTATTTTCAGCTTCTTCTGATTTCCCCAATTTGCTGCCATTACCACTGTCTTATCTGTGCTTAGTTTCATCCCATGTGCCTACAGATTTGCATTCCATTCTCCTATCCTTTGCTGAAGTTCTAGATCAGAGTCTGCCTGTACTGCCACATCGTCTGCATACAGCAGCTTTGTTGCTCTGACCCCTCCAACCTGTTTGCTGATGTAGTCCATTACCAGTATGAACAGCAATGGGCTCAGAGCTGAACCCTGGTGTACACCCACTCCCACTGGGAACCCCTCATTGAGGCCAAACACTGTTCGTACTTGAGTCACTGGGTCCTTGTACATAGCCTGTACTAATTCCACCAATGTTTCTGGGACTTCAAACCACCACAGTACTGCCCAGATCAGCTTTCTTGGGATCTTGTCATATGCTTTCTCCAAGTCTAGGAAAGCCCAGTTTGACTCTCTCCTCTTCTCTAGTTTCTTCTCAAGTATCTGTCTCAATACAAACATCGGGTCAATTGTGCTGCATCCTGATCTGAATCCGAACTGTTCATCTCCCATCTTACATTCTACTATTCTGCGTATCCATTTATCAATCACCCTCTCCAGAACTTTCATGCAATGTGGTAGGAGTTTAATGCCTCTGTACTGTCCACAGTTGTGGATGTCCCCTTTGTTCTTGTACACTGGCACAAGTATGCTTATTCTCCAGTCATCTGGGATACGCCTTTCTCTCCACACTGCAATTAATACCCTCAGGAGCCATTTCTCCCCTAGCTCACCCAGCATCTTTATCATATCTGCTGTGACCTCATCTGAGCCTGCTGCTTTCCCTGACTTCATTTTCCTTAGTGCTGCTCTTACTTCTTCTAAGCTGGGCTCCTCTTCTACTCTCATTGTAGGCTGTTTCTGGGGCAGTACTGCTTCTGTGGGGTTTTCTTCATTCAGAAGCTGCTGGAAATACTCCTTCCATCTGCCTTTGATGTCCTGTGTGTTACTAAGGGGTTAAATATTGTGTTTATGATCTATGTGGATCAGCTGGGGTTAATATGTTTATCATCTATCTGACATCCTTGTTTACAATTGTAAATGAATAGGGACAGATGATAGACACACTCTGGACCAAATGGTTGATCTGCGTTTGCATAACTGCCTGATTAAGGCAAGAATTACAGAATCCCAGAACAAACATTTAATGGCTCTTTTCCTATTTTTTTTCCTACCAGCTTCAGTAATCACACTAAATCTTCTTCCACTTATTTTACAGAAGGAGCAGTTATTTTAAACAATACTGTTTGGCCACAAGCACTGACATAATGCTAGCCCACAGTACGTTTCTCCTGTAGTCCGCCATATTGCCTATTGTTCAGACTTGGGAAATTCATGTGCATTCCTTCCTTTTCAGATTAAATACAGTGCTGCCTTTGGTATGTACAAATCCAAGCTTATCATTCAACTGGAAAAGCTCAGTGATTTATAAGCAATTAAATTAAATACCTTAAATGCTTCAGCTATGCCAGTAAATTAGTACAAATCTGCACGTACTCAGTAGCCTACTGGCTGTTCCGAGATGAACTACATTTCACTTTTCAAGCCATGAAAGACTGAATCTTATATGACAAGTCAATGACAATGAAATTCCAATCAAGACAAAATGAAGTGTAGAAGAAAAAAATATTTCAATCCATTGGTTACATGACAACTTACTTAATATCTAGAAGGAAACACAAAGGTTGTGATGCATGAAAAAAATAAATTACTTTTTAAATACATTACTGGAATGCCAGTCAAAATCAAGTATAAAAAAATAAAAACAAGCAGCATTCAACTCAAACCACTTTTTGCACTGCAGTTCTAATTATAATTTATATTCAGCTTTATAAAATTACCAAGTAACATGCTGAAAGTAGCAGTCTCTGTGTGATACCCCCACTTGTAAAAATGTTTCTTATTCAAAAAAGACCTGCTGCCTGACAACTGTCTACTTGTTTCATGGGGAAAACATGATCAATGTAACAAATGAACAGCAAACAAGAAACAAGCTCAAGATAAACTGCTTAAAGAATTACTACACACGATAGATTGGCATTCTGTTTAGTTTATGGGTAAAGCCTGCAAAGATGACTGCAAGTCTGTAACAAATGTAATGAACTTCTGAAAATACTGTAATCCTGTCCTTTTTTACAAATACTGTCATATGCATTTCAATACCTAAGGCTTATACGTTATCTAGTTATGTAAATATTCTCTGCATGGCAACAACAAAAAGGCTTTCAATGTTGATAATTCTTTAACGGTATGCTTGTTAAAGCTTACTTGCATCTTACAATCTCCGACAAGCTTACCCGATGGTCATTAAAGCATTGCTACTTAAACATAGAGCAACAGGGCACTGCGACAGCATGCATTTTCTGAATAATAAGAAACATAAATCAACAGTATAAAAATATGACAGAAAACCAGAAACAATTCGCAAAATCAAGGACAGATGAAAAGCCACGGTCATACTTGTGGTCTACCTTGGATGGGGGAATAGTCTGCACACTTACACTGCATAACTGCTCCTTGCCTTGCTTGGACACATCCAGAGCCACTACAATGGGGAGTGGGGTGCAACAAGTATGTCACAATTTGAAATGTCTCTGGCTGACAGTGATAGCAGTGACACTCATAACTCACAGCAAGAAATCTGGACAAAGCCATACATAGAAGTGGGACACAGGCCCAAAAATAAGGACAATTTTTAAATATTGCTCTTATAAACTTAGAAAGTAGAAGGTCTTGCATTAGTATGATTTTTCTGAAGAGTATGAAATCTGAAACTCAAATGTCTGCCATTATTTTCTAACTTCAATCTTTAATGATTTGCCACTAATTTGCCAGAAGACTGCAATTTTCTGAAAAACAGACCAAAAATGTGATGCAAAAATATAAAATTGCCACACAATACAGCTGGGAACCTGTCAAAGAAGGGACACCTTTTTAATATTAGTACTGTTAATTTGAGCAGCTTACAAAATAAGAGCATCTACATGCATTTCTGAAATAAAAGTAATCTGTACCTCTGATCATTACAGCTATTTATAATTGTAAACCCTCCACATTTTCTTCCAAAATTGCCATTTTGCAGAGGGATTATTAGGGTGAGAGCAACTTTTGAGCCAAAATTGGGGCCAGTTGAGAGGTTTGGATATTCCTAATTCTATAAAGCAATTTAATTGCATGTACCTCTCAACCTCTTGATGCAGGAAATCTGGACAAGGCCAAATATATTGGGGGAACATACAAACACTACTAAAAATTGCTCTTGTATAAACTGAAGACAGTTAATAGAATAACAGGTCTTGCTTTAGCATGCATTTTTCTGAATGTTATGACGTCTGAAATGCAATGTCTGTCATTATTTAGTGACTTAATTCCTAAATGATTTGCCAGAAAACCACAAATTTTATGAGGAACAAACCAAAAATAAGAAACAAAAATGTATCCATTCTGCAAAAATCTGGACAGTTGAGAGGTATGGTTCAGCTGGGGCCATCTTTGAGTTTGCTGCCCTTCCCCCTCACAAAATCATGGTCGAATGGAGCCTCCCTCTTGCAGCCATTCCAATGTCCCATTCCTTGGTTATTTCACCCCATTTACCACAAACACTGTAATGTGCATACTGCTTTACTTCTGCGATGATTTGGATTTCATTTGAAAGTTTTATTTTGCATTTTACAGCACAAACTTTAATAGATATCTGCTAAATAAAACAATGCAGTCTCACAATGAAAATAGACTTAGCATTAAAACATCTCTGCCCTTGAAACTCACATTCATTGAAACAGCATTGAAACCCATATTCAAAGACATTACATTTTGCCAGTGGCAGATAAAGATTAACTTTGGGCTGTTTTGAAAATCATAGGCCCCTTGAGCACGAAACATACAGTACTCTTTCATACACCTTCCTGATTGTATTAAATTATATTCCTTGTACAATACAGTGCAGTTGTTAGAGGGCATTTTAAATTTATTGTTTTGACCATTTTTCCAGGAAACAATGAAACAAAATGCATGCACAATTAATGACAAAACTGCCCAATTCAGAACATTTCCATCATAAAAAAGTCTACTCAAACTTCTACAGTCCACCAGTATCAGTAAATATGCACACTCTGAAGAAGTACAAGTCATCTAAATAATTCCACATTAAAGAAATCTGTAACTAATGAAGAGGTTGCTGCTAGCAAACAACTTTATATGTCATTGTTTCATTTACAAATAAAGTGCCTGTTACCCTTGAGGAATAAATTGCCTATGTTGCATTAAAAAATGATAAGCTAGTAATATTGCAATAGGGAATGGATGGCAAACTGATAATAGGTTCATAGTTACTAGGTATCTTTGCCAAAAAGGACTGCAGCATCCACCCCCTTTACAACACAGTACAGTATCAGCAATGCATTTACCTTCTGTGGGAGTAGAACCCACAGCCTTCTGCATTAAAAGCAAGTACACTACCGGGTGTGCTATTAACAATAAGAGCAGACTTAGCATAACAAGCAGTAAGCTTTTGTTCCCCTGCAGCTCTCAGCTCCTTATAAAATCTACTCGACACTCAGCTGTATCTCCGAACTTTGCAGCACAAGAAATCCGGAAAAAAACAACATTTATGGGGGGGGGGACAAAAGCCCAAAAACCAGGGACAGATTTTAAACACTGCTTGTATAATGTTGGAAAGTTGCTAGAATAAAATGCTGTATTACCACCATACATTTCACTGACAAGTCTTGAACCCAGGAGACCCTGTGCAAAACAGTCAAAGCAACATACCACTATGCCAAATCATCTGTTTTGTGAAAGAGAGGAAGACTGAAACTTAAATGGCTACCATTTAGTGAATTCAGTTCTCATCATAGCTGTCAACCTCTTAGCACATAATACCTGAACAAAGCCAATAATGGGGGAATACAGCCCCCAAACATATTCAGTGAATTAAGTTCTCACCATAGCTCTCAGCCTTAGCACAAAAAACCTGGACAAAGCCAATAATGGGGAAATACAGTCCCAACAATTGGGACAAATTTCAAATACCCATGTTATAAACATAGGAAATTGCTAGAATAAAAAGTTTTGTGTTACCATGTACTTTCTGAAGGATACGAAGTCTGAAATTCAAATGCCTGTTATTTTTATTTAACATTTGTTAACCAGGAAAGTCTGCTTGGAACAAAATCCAATTTTTAGCAGAGCAGGGAGAAACACTCCAGTCACATGTTCTTTGTAAGATGGGAGGACATGCAGACTCCACACCAAAGGTACCCCAGCCAAGAATCAAACCAGAGAACCTGTAGCAGTCAGGCAACAATGCTATCAGTGCACCACAGCACTGCTGACTTTGCAAGGAAAAACAAACACACAGAAACCACAAATATTATGAGGAACAGAACAAATATGAGGCAAACATCTGCAAAGTTTTTACAAAGGGTGGTGGGCAGGGACTTCAGGCCCTTGCCACCTGCACCCAAGGTACAGGGTTCAAGCCTGAGTATTCTCTACCCACCACCACCATGTGTTCTCTCTAGCCACCAGTATATAGCAACTGGGGCATTTCATACACACACACACACACACACACACACACACACACACACACACACACACACACACACTGAAGCAGTCATTCCCCCTGACCTACCTGAAGCATCCAGTCTTCCATTCCAAAGCTCATTTGTAGTCCCAACTGCAGCAGCTAATCCAAGCGCAAGCTAACAGCTGATTTTGAAAGCTCCCCTGTAGTCTTCTCATCAGCCCGCATGCTAACGGCCGGTTTCTGGCTTGGCTCTACATGAGAATAGGCTGGAAGCTCCAGCCTGCTGATGAAGCAATCTGGTTTCCTTCTTGTCTGTGTGGTCATCACTGCACAGACTTCTGGCTGGCAGGGCAGAGATGCATTTCTCCGCTATCTGGACTGCCTAACCCAGCAGTCTGGAGTTCTGTGAGTACCAGGAATGCATGAGTGGAGTTCCAGGACTCACAATTTTTTTTTTAATTTTCTTGTACAGGTGGGGGGATATTCCCTTTTTTCTTTTGTACAGGTGGGGGATTTTCTTTTTTCTTTTGTATAGGTGGGGGCTGCAGTCCTATAGCATGAGCCATCCCTGGTTATAAATCACACAATAAAAACTCTGTGAATTATTATCCTGAATAGTTTTATGACCCAATTGGGTATGAAATAACAAAAAGTAAGCTGCAGATACCTTGCTGTGTATATTTCCCTTGGCAAGAAATGTGCAAATATGATAAGCAAAATGACTCAAGGGGAAGGGAGACAAATTCCTAAATAAAGCATCATGTGATTTCATTCAGAATGCTAGTTGGAATTTTACTTGGATTTTCATATGTCATGACTAATAGAGAGTTTTGTTACAGGTATCTACAAAAGGCATGAGTACATACTTTGTCATTTTTATACTGCTTGATTATTTAAAGAAAAACATTTTCTGCCTATAGATATTTAAGTAAAGTGTTATAAATCTGCTTATGTTACCTGCCTGAAGCAGCTCCAAAAACAAATTAAAAACCACAGCTTTCTAGCTCAACTATAGGTGTTCCTTCTACTGTAATTTATCTACACTTTGAATGTATTTTTAAGACTGCTTTTTAAAAAGTGAACTGCTCCTTATCATTTAAAGTATTACTAAAGGGCAGGTGAGCACACACACAGGTTAGTTTTTCTGGCTGTAGTAACTTACTTTGGCCACCAGGAGGCAGCACAACACCAGCAGTCTACCATATTCCTTGTTGTTTTAACTAACAATAGTACCAATAGCTTTTAGTTTAATGTTATTTTATCACTCAATCATTCCAGTATATGTAGGTTTAATATTGCCATCCATGTTCTAGAGTGCTATTTAACCCGTAGCACATCTTCTGTACCATGTTTTTAAATTTATATCTGCAACATTTCCATCGCTGGCTTGCTCTCTTCTTACCTCTTCAGCTCTGATTTTCACAGTTGCTTCCTTTCTGATTATTTTCAGTGTTGTTTCACACTGCTAACCTTGCCCTACCAGCTCTGTTCTCCCTCGCTCCGTTCGGGCTCACTCCGCGTCTCTACCCTACCCGATTCCCACCCACCCCATTACAATTTCCTTTATACCATCCACTCCCTCCTCTTCCTTCTCCAACATCCACTGACAAACTACTTCCTGTGAGACTCCAAAATACATCACTTCCTTCTCCTACTATTACACCCTGCCTATATCCCTCTATAACTTCCTCCCCAACATCCACTGACAAACTACTTCCTGTCGGACTCCAAATACATCACTTCATTCCCCTACTATTACACCATGTCTATAAGCCCTACACCTTCCATCAGAAATTAAACACCTTATCATTACCACCTCACTCCTACTTCTTCTCTCTGGTCTAACCTCTTATCACTCACATCTTCCTTATTCTCTTTTATGCTCTCCTACCTCCTATACCTTTGACACTCATTCTACACCTTCCTACTTTCATATATCCCCAGCCCTTTTCAACCTGTCCACCTCTTCTCTTCACAAACTGTCTATATTGCAAATCCACCCTCCTACCTACAAATCTAAACCCAAGTTACACTAACTACATCTATGCATTGCTGTACTCCCTCTTCCCACTAATAACTTACTCATATCTGGGGATGTCTAGCCCAACCCTGGCCCCTCCCCCTCTCCCCTCAATCAAACACCCCTCTTATCTTCTACCTCCCTTCCTTTCCCAAACACTTCTCACCATACCCAGCCTCTTACACTAAACTCATCCATATCCAACCACCTGGCAATAATACTCTCTAAATATTCAAAGCCTAACCAACAAAATCACCAATTTCCATGCCTGGATAATGCATACAAACCCTCATGTCCTTTCCTTATCTGAAACTTGACTTAAGCCACATATCATTAACAATGAAATTCTCCCACCAGGCTATAGTATCTATCACTCTGAAAGATTCCCAAAAAAAAGGGGGTGGTGTAGCTATCCTCCACTCCAATAGCCCCAGTCTCTCACCTTTCCCCAGACCCATCCCTGACTTTCACCCAGCTGAACTCATCATCCTTAATTGCCACCTTAACCCTCACAAAAAATTAACTGTTGCCACCATCTATAGCCCTCCTGGAAACAATTCATCCACTTTAGAGAATATCTTATCCTGGTTTTCCCACAATATTACCTATGAAACCCTCATCTTAGGTGATGTTAACCTAGATTGGACTAAATTTAAAACTGACTCCACAACACATCAACCTGCATAGTTACCATCAACTGATGATATTACCCACCCCCTTCATAAAAACTCATCTTCCGGCTCCATAATTGACTGGATATTCACCAATTCCCCTCACCACTACCACAACCCCACTACCCTACCAGACCAACTTAGCGACCACCTCCGCACCTTGGTCCTTAGATGCACCATCCAATCCCCCAAATCCCCCCTTTATAGAGATTGCCGAAAACCCTCTAATTTTAATGTAGTCCAATTCATCTCTGTTCTATCCACCATTGACTGGTCCATCCTTAAACAAATCCCTCACAATGACGCAGTTACTCAGTTCAGTAGCATCTTCCTGAATACCCTGAACTCCCTTGCTCCCTCTAGGAAGGTTAGAATAAAACCCAATTATGCTCCCTGGCTCTCAAAAGAAACTAAGTCCCTTAGTCTAAAAAGAGATAGAGTTTGGAAAGCCTGGATCAAAACAAAGGAATTACCTCTGCTACATAATTATAAACACCTCAGAAATCTTACAAAAAAACAAACCAATAATAACAAAAAGTCCTTTTATAACTCTGCCCAATTCAATAACAAATCCAACCCTCACAAGTTCTGGTATACTATTAACAAAATTCTTTCTCCAGGCTGCCCCACAACTCCCTGCCACTACCCAAATACATCTCTTCTGTAAATTGCTACTCTTCTCAATAAACACTTTATTGAAACCATTCAAACACTCATACCGTCCATCTGTAACACAACTTCTCTGCCTACCCCTCCCAATCCTTCTAACAAACAACTATTCTCTTTACATCCAGTTCCTACTTCCTACATCAGATCTCTTCTTCACAAACTCAAACTCTGCTTTCCCTCCACTGACAATCTACATCCTACGTTCCTCAAACTTACTGCTGACTACATTGCCTATCCAGTATCTATACTAATCAATAGATCTGTTCAGGAATCCACTGTCCCTACCCTATGGAAATCCTTTTTCACTATTCCCCTGCATAAAGGTGGAAACTCTACAGACCCATCTAACTACCGACCTATAGCTATTCTATCTCCCCTCTCTAAGATTCTTGAAAAATGTATCCACTCACAACTACTCAGCTGTCTCCTCCAGCATAACCTCCTTACTCCCACTCAACATTGTTTCCGTCCCAACCACAGCACAACTACTGCTGTCTTATCCTTACACATACCATTGCCGAGGCCCTAGACAATAACAAACTCATATCATGTCTCTTCCTTGACCTTTGCAAAGCCTTTGATACAGTCTCCCCATCCCCTATCGCTATCTAAACCTGCAGACCTCAATCTATCTTCTTCCTCCCTTGCCTGGTTCTCCAGTTACTTATCCTGCAGGCAGCAATCTGTTAAATGGCTTTCTTCCACTTCTCCATTCATACCTGTCCCAACCGGGATACCACAAGGTTCCATTCTGGGTCCTCTCCTATTTAATGTCTTTACCAATAATCTCTATAGTTCTTGTAAACAATCCTAACACTAAACTCATTGGGGTCATCATAGATGATGAACTCAAATTCAACTTGCATATCCTCCAAAGCTTAAAAAAGACTCACCAGAAACTTGGTTTACTGTATCGCAACAAAAAAAATTTAACTACAAAAGCAAGGCTCTCCCTTGCACAAGCTCTTCTCCTCCCCTCCCTTCTATATGTTGCCCAAGTACTCACACACATCCAAACTACTACTTTAAACAAACTCCAACAAACTTACCACAAGATAGCTAGATTTATCACAAACTCTCCATACAATACACATCACTGCCTTGCCCTAAATACTCTCCACTGGTTAGAATCCCCCCATCTTCTACTGCTGTCACAACTTCAAATGTTGCACTTCATTCTTTACAAAACTTCATCCTGCCCTGCTCTCTCTTCCTTCATCTCTAGCTACACTCCTCCACAGACTCTCTGTACCTCTAATCAGCAACTACTACAAATCTACCAACCCAAAAAAAATAGCTGGCAAACTCCTATATAAACACGCCGTCATCTAAGCCTGGAACAAACTCCCAAGAGACATTTGTTCCATCATTCACCCATCCCACTTTAAAGAAAAACTCAAACTTCATCTACTCAACTCCAAAATATGTCCTTGTCAAGCCCCTACTTAAGCTCCCCACAACCCTACTATATACCTTTTCAGTCCCTCCACATACAGCTAAGTTCTTCACTATTGTGGATACTTATTAAACTCTACAATCAATACTGTTGGACTTAACTCTTTTTGTAAATATGTAAATATATATTTTTAGTCTGTAAAAATATTGATATGTATATAGCATGTGTTTGCATTCCTGCTTTGTCTCTCTAACATTCTTGTATAACTGATTTTGACCATATTTTTGACTCAAATGTTTGATTCTCTGTAAACTGTCTTTTTTATTTTGGAGCTTTTCTCCTCGGGTCTCCACTGGAAATGGGCCACAAGCCCAGCTGGACCAACCCGGTTAACAAATGTCAGTAAATAAACAAATAAATAAGTAGAAATAATGAGGTACTTAAGACCCATTAATTATTGAATTTTCATAACTAGGTGACATTATCAATAGTTTTGTCCTAGTTACACTGAAAATTTACTTTTAATTTGTTTATTTTTTTAACTTTGTGTACCAGCCAAAACGTTCCCAGTAAATTAGAAAAGAGAGCTTATTTGATTATGTATCCGAGTGTTTTCTCAGATAATGTATAAAAAAAAAAAAAAAAAAAAAAGGTACAGTCCAGTTTAGTAATACGTTTTATCACAGTAGACTGTCTTGTATGTCAGCTGATGTGGTACTGAAATATGTACAGTTTGATCTCATACATTCAAGAATTATTTGCAATTATTGGGATATCTATCATTAAAAAGAGGCAAAGTGAAGATTGATGCATTTATAGATTAGTCATCTATTTATGAATCCCATGTATGTTTATACCCAAGAACATCACTTGTAAGCATGAACTGTGGTAGTAGGAGTAAATATAACATTCTCCTTGCTCAAATAAAAGTTATTCTTATAGGTTTCATTTTGTATGTACACATTCTTTGATAAATGAATGCCTCATATTTCAGTCTTTGTTTTCTTTTGGCATTAGCTTGATGACTGACAGTGATGTTTCCTGCTGCTGAACATGCAGACAGTATGTATTCAGTGATATGCTCAGTTTGTTTTTTTAACATAGCTATTCTTTTTTATTTCCTTAAATAATATTGGAGAAGTCTGTGGCACTGAATAGCTTAGTGTTACTACATGATATGTTTGTATTTCATGATGGAATGATGTAAACGTTTTTTATTATTTTTTAGATCTGTTAATGTTTCATGATGAGCTTGACACAATGTTTGTTGTGTCAACAAGTTAAAACTTTGCTGGATATTCAAAATGGAAAAAAATAATCATTCCTCAGTCCAGGTGATTAGTTATCTCTTTTTGAAGATAATTAATGTTATATCTGCAAGGAATGCTGACACCCCATGGAAAATTATGTTAACACGGTAATTAAAACACACTGTTAATTATGAATGCAAAAGTACATTTATAATAAATGTATACTGTTATAAAGCATGTTGCATGACACTGACGAACATCATAAAAATACAGAAGAAATTAAAAGTGCAGTAAAATTGAAAATAAAGTCATTCTAAAATGGTATCACACACGATTAGTTTAAATTTTCAGAGCAGCTATATATGTTTTGAAGTATGATATTTTAGTTCCTAAATGAATAAACAAGGACATTGAATGGAAAGTATTTAAGTGGAAAATATTTGTTTGAAGTGGAATGAATTGTCTAATGGAGTAATTAAATAGATGCTGACTGATGACACAACTTTTAAATGGCTTGTGACTTATGATCCATGATGCTGCCTTAAAGGCTGGTGGTAAATTGCAAGAAGCTAATGCAATTCTCAATGGAAGCCTGAGTTTTTATGCTTCAGTGAGCCCCCTGCTTCATGCATACTTGATATGTACCCTCTTGAGACATCCAGCTTTCAACAAGGTCACCAGTTCTCAAAGAACTTGCTGAATGGACTATGTGTATTAGCATTCAGTATATTTCAATACCTTATTTTGTTTTGTTTTGGAATACCTGTTTACATTTCTGATTTTTTTCAGTCTTTTTCTTGATATTTATCTTACTACAGTTCTTATATTTGTATCTGATGTACTTGTTTTCCTGATTAAAGTTTTGTGGCTCTTTTTTATATAATAGATACTTGCTAAAAAGATACAAAACATTATTGAAGACCTTTATTGCTCTCTGAAACAGAACATGCAAATTCAAAAGAAATCCAAATTGAAATCAGGAGACTGCATTAACCATAGTAGGCAAGAATAATAAGCAGAGAAACTCTAAAGCTCGACTACCATTTCCATAACCAGAACTAAAGAAGCTCACACAGAGTAGACACCAAATCTTCAAGAGATGCAAACTAAAAGCAATTCAGCTGTAAAACTGCACAACAGTACAACAGACATGTCTCTAAAAATGCCGAAACCAAACAAGTATTTTCCCATGAGGCTAACCAAAACAGACAGAAATCGTGATGACCACACACAATGCAAAATCAAAGTCCCCAAACCATCACCAAAAATGGAACTGCATTGTAGGTACTGGCCACATGCACCAAACAAATATCTTGAGAAGACATGGGTTGGAATACTGACCACATGCACTAACAGAATGTCCTAAGATGACAGGGGTTGGGGTACTGACCGCATACATTAATGGAATATTGAAACAGGGACACTTTTGATGTGATAAAAATGACACAGAGGCAGAAGAGAAATCTATACTGAGTGATAACTTCAGCCATAATACTGACCAGGTTTAAATGTGCCACTGGTTAGAATCCAGATACGTTTTGCTGTGTGGATGCAATCTGATGAAAGTAACCAGTTGAATGAGATATGTGGGTTTTGGTATGTAGCCTATTATAAGCTCATATTACAGTTTCTCATGAGAATAAGTTTGGTTGCAACTAATAAACACATTTCATATGCAAGTGTGTCCTGTTGTCAGTTAACAACAACCCAATAACAGCATTTCAAACCTAACGGTAGTGATATATATTAATACAAAGTCCTTGACATGTAGGGGAGGGGGGTACTGTTGACTTGTCATTCTGTCACATCTGGTAGCTGTTAATGTTGAAATCTAAATAGGTTTATAGGTTCATAGGTTGGTACTGGGCTATCTGCCTGAAGACATATATTAGCCCAGCCACATTGTGTGGTATTCACTGCCCCTTTAGTAGTTCCCTAGACCCTTGTACTAGCAGCTAGTACCCTTGGCCCCTATCTAGTAGTGATGTTGGTGTGATCCCCGGTGTGAACTTTCTGTTACCCATCCACTCATCAAGGTTCCTCTTGAAGAGTGATAGTGAGGGGCTCTGTCTTATGTAGATCAGGACCCTGTTCCATAGTAAGAAAAGTCTCTGCGAAGGGAATCTATCCCTCCAGCATGTTCTATTCATTGTTGTGTTGAGGTTTATATCCCTAGAGCGTGTAGCTTGAGTAGATTTGGTTTTGCTAAGATGGAGCATGTTCAACAATTCTGGGTTGGACATGGCTCTGTACGTTAGACAGAGATCGCCTCTGAGAAAGTGGTATGCAACAGAGAACAGTCTTAGCTTTTTCAATTGTGCTGCATAGGGCAACTGTTTGAGGCCAGTAATCCTCTTGGTTAGGTACCTCTGTGGTCTCTCCAGCTGCTGGAGATGTCTAGCCAGGTACATTCCAATTAGTGCATTGTACTCAATAATGGGTCTGATGAGGGAAGAGTAGAGGGGCACCATTACATCCTTAGATCTTGATGCGAACCCTTTCACGATCAGATGGGTCACATAGAAGGATTTTCTAACCACTTTGGCAACATGGTTATCAAAGGAAAGCTGACTGTCTACTTGGGTCTCTAGATCCCTTATTTCTTCTTCAGATTTCAGGGGATTACCTCCTATGTTGTAGTTTGCGGGTACTCTGTTTTTTTCCAAAGGGGATTACTACGCATTTTTTTGCATTTAGCTTGAGACCATGGCTTTGATACCATGCATCAGTCTCATTTAGGCCCTTCTGGAGGATCTCCATGTCAGCCGGAGACTCTATAATAGCACCCAGTTTGCAGTCGTCCACAAACTTAGTCAGCCACAGCCCTTCCGTGCTTGCCTGTACTTCTGAGAAGTATATGCCAAACAGGAGGGGCCCCAGGACAGAGTCCTGAGGCACACCACTCGTTACTGGTCTGGATTTGGACATAGATCCCACTACTCTTACTTTATGGGATCTGTCTGAGAGCCAGTTTGCGATCCATCTTGTGACGTAAGGGTTTATGCCCAGGCTGGTGAGCTTATCAATAATACCTGAATGGGGAATGATGTCAAATGCTTTAGCAAGGTCAAGGTAAGCTGTGTGTACCTCCTTTCCCTTATCTATAGCCTGAGTAACTGTCTCAAAGAAATCCACCAGGTTCAGGAGGTATGATCTGCCCTTGACGAAGCCAAACTGTGTGGGGTCCAGCGACTGGAGGTTCCCAATCTCTCCATTTATGAGTTCCATAATGATTCACGCCATAGCCTTACAGATCAGACTGGTCAGGCTTATTGGTCGGTAGTTCCCAGGGTCAGTTGTGGCTCCACCCTTGTGTAGTGGGACCACCGTTGCCGTGTGGCATTCTATGGGCACATATCCTGTGGAGAGGCTCAGATTGAACAGGGTATTAAGATGCGGAGTTAATTCCTTTTGGAGCTCACGTATGACACAGCCTGGGACACCATCTGGTCCCATGGAGGCAGTGTTTGTAGCTTTAGATAGAGCCTTGTTAACCAATGTATCAGTAATAATTGGACTTACACAAACCCCTGGAATGGTAATAGGCCCTGTAGGTGGTGAAATTTGCACTGAACCTGTCAGCCAAGATGTTGGCAATGTCAGAAGGGTCAGTGTATTTTGTTCCATTTTGTACTAGCACAGAACAGACCTGAGCATTGCCGTTTAGGTTTTTGACGTAGCCATAGAAGGCCTTATAGTTATCCTTGGCATCCTTGGCAACTTTCTTTTCAAAATTAGCTTTAGTTGACTTGATGAGGGCCCTCAATTTCTTACTAATGCTGATCAGGGATGATTTTTCTACTTGAGATTTGGCCTTTTTTTGTATAAGTCTCCTCCTTTTATTGTAAAGTTTGCTTATGGCCGGGGTCCACCAGACTGGTTTCTTCTTGCTTGAAGAAGGAGTCTTGGTTTTATTTGGGATAGCACGGTCCATGCAATCCTGAAGATGCATATAGAGTGCCTTGGTGTAGGATTCCACATCCTGGATATCATTATCCTTCTGCAAGGGAATAGTGAAGCTTTCCACTTCAGATGCAAGTAGTTTGAAGTTTCCTTTGGAAAGGTTTTTGACAATGGTTTCTCTGACTGGGGGAGGTGTAGGGGTGAGGATGTCCAGGGTTATCAGTTTGTGGTCAGATCTGACCAAAGAGGGAGTGATAACGGGTGTGGTACAATGGGCGCCCATATTTGAGATGATTAAATCCAATATGTTGTCCCCTCTAGTGGGGGAACATACTAGTTGTTCAAGGGAATTTGAATTTATAAATTCTATGAATCGCTGAGCATAGGAGTTGGAACATTGGTAGTTCACCCAGTCTATACCAGGGTAGTTGAAATCACCCAAGATTATGGTGTTGGGTAGGATCTTTATATTTTCCAATGTCTCAAGGAATGCAGAATGAGCATCATGGGACATGGTGGGTGATCTATAGCCAGCTACGACTTGAAATGTGGTTTTGCCTGCTGATAGTTGTGCATGGATGATCTCTGGGGCATCATGCTGCGCTACTAACCTGGAGATATGGGTATCCTTGATGAATATGGATACACCTCCGCCCTTTGTACTGCGATCTGGTAACTGAGGCCAGAAAGTATGATATGAATTGTAACCTGGCAGTGCTGGGGTGCTCTCTTGAGCCTTGAACCAGGTTTCCGTCACTGCACAAACATCGATTTTCTCCATGCTGAGAAGAGCCTTGAGTGTGTGCATTTTGAGGTTGAGACTTCTGGCGCTGAGTAGCATTACCCTTAGTTTTTGGTTACCTGTGCTGGTTATGGTGGTTGGTTTGTCCTTTGAGCCTTGCCTAAAAAAGGCACTATGGGGACAGCAAAAGCCTTGGCCAGTATTCGAAAACCTAAGGGTGACAGGTGCAACCCATCTCTGGCAAAACAGCAAGGCTTGCCTATCATGTCATCCCAGGCAGGCAGACACTGGATCCCCTTAGAATGACACCAGAAGCTTAGCCAATTGTTGAAATTGATCATTTTGTCTTTGTATTGTGATATCATTCTAGGTGAAGGTAGTATGCTACTCAAGGTCAGGGTAATACCAGCTTGGGCTACATGATCAGAGAGCTCCTCAATGTCTCTTTTCATGTAGTCCAGGGAGGTACTTCTTAGATCATTCACACCAACATGTACAATGACAGCGTCATACTTGTACTTGTTCTGGAGTGACCTAACTGCCTGTGTTATGTGGTGGATCCGAGCACCCGACAGGCAGCTGACAGTAACCTTCTCCTTGTTCAGCCTAGTGAGTGGAACATCCGTGTGCCTTACTATAGAGTCTCCTATTACTAGTGTGTTAGGTATGGTGTTTTGCCTTAAGGGCTGTTGTGAGGCACACTGCTGAGGTGAATTATGTGTTTTCTGGCTTGTGTTTCACAAATGAATAGTTGTATCCAGGTTTCTGTGACTCCAAACATATTTCCTTTGCACTAACCTAGACATGCTTGGAACTACTGTACCTTGTTGCAGAGGATATGTTTGATTGTAGTGAGTAACTATCAGCTCATTACCATTTGTGTATTTTGGACTGGTAAATGATGGTTGTTATGAGAGTGAGCAGAACGAGTTAGACATACCCTAAGGGTACAATTACCAAACTGTGTGGATGGATGGAGGGCTTTAGATTATTATACAGCAAATATCTCTTTAGATAATTTGTATTTAAAGGAAACAATGACTGAGGTATTCTGACATTTAGATACAAGACTGCTGCTTTTGCCATGCTGCTGATGGCAGGTGTTTGAGGGATGATTGGAGAAATTTAGGATTATTAATTGGCCTTGGTAACCTAGACCATGGGTGGACTATGACAGCCACTCTGTGTATCTGGGAGTGCTAAGAAGATGTCAGTGAAGAGAAGAAAGTGCACTAGAACAATTACCTACAATATAAGTAGAGACTTATTAACAGTGGTGCAGAAATCATAGAGAAGGATCACCTAAGGTAACTATCCAGCTATTTTATAATTTGATTATTTGAGCTTTTTAACTATTTTCTTATTTAAAACAAGAAAGAAACAACAGTTTCATACTTAACCAAAAGCACTATTTGTGGCCTGCTGTGTTATTAAAAGTAAAGCCTATACTGTCTGTGTAATACAGAGAAATAAAACCCTGACTGTAACGTAGATGAACTAGGATCAGCCGAATGGTGTATGAGCGAATCAGGATGGGAGGGTAGTACTGAGTGGTAGATGCAGGCTTTCCCATCAAATTAAGACACTGCTGGTCCACCCTGCTGCATTGTTGGCATCTACTGGAAAAACTTAGCTCTGCCAAGAATCCAAGCTGTGTTTTGTGATAATGTCCAAATTTACAGGAAAAAGCATAAGGCCTCCCATTTGTGACTGTGCACATCAGTGGGCGGGCTTGAGGTGGGTCTGACAATGGAGATTCTTACCTTGGCTACTTCGATGACACCTGTGGTGAGATAAGTTGTCACCCTTCTGACAGGGAACAGACAGTCAATTACTCTGTATATTAGATGCCTGGAAGGCATGGCAACTGAAAAAAAGAAAGAGAAAAAAAGAAGGTTATAACTGACTAGGTGCCTGGTGGGCACAATAGCACAAAAATGAAAGAAAATTGTGGGTTATAATGGACTACAATATGGCTAAGGAATGGGGCAAAGTCATTGTTGGATCATGGTAAAATGGGGCCCTAGGTAGGGTAATGGACCATGACCCCAACAGCCATTTCCATTAGTTGTCTCTTCCCCCCCAATTACCATAAACACTTTTCATTACAGTCAGAGCATGCTTACTGTTTTCTCCATTACGTTTGAAATGAAGATAGAAATGTTGATTTAATTTAAAACTTTTAATGTATTTATTCTTTGTTGACCTATTTAGTCCCACTAGGTTAGTAACCTCTTTTCCAGGGAGACCCCTGGTGGCATTTATACTACTAGGAGAAATTTGACCAGGGCATTGGTGAACTCCCAACTCCCTCCCCCCTTTACTACAGCTCAGGTGGATGTTTAAGATCTCACAGAACCTATCATCAATGCAGGCAGATGGGGTCTTCGTTTAACATGTTATCCACTGGATGGCACACACAGGAGTGCAACCGCCCCTCCCTTTACTGCACTGCAGTGTCAGCAATCCAGCTATATGATGTGGGAGTAGAACTCACAGCCTTCTGCACAAAGGGTGAGTATGTTACATGTTGTACTATTAACACTACTTTCAAATTTTATAGCACAAACACAGGTGGCCATTTGCTAAACAAAACAGTTATGCACTGAAAACCAACTTGGCATGAGTAACACTTAACTTCTCTTTTCCAGAAGCTTATATTCTTTGAAAATGGATTGAAATTCATATAGTTTGTGTAGAAAAATAAAGCTCTTGTCTCCTGTAACCAAGAGCAACACACACACACACACACACACACACACACACACACACACACACACACACACACACACACACACACACACACACACAGTGTTTGTACCTGCAAGTTAAAAGCTTTATGTTCGTGTTGCCTAATTAAAGCAGTTAGATGCAAGATCCTGGCATTACAAGTTAAATCCAAGTTCTGAAAATCAAAGCTATTACCGATGTATTGTATCTTCAAGTCTCATGCTTTGCTCTACATGTGTGCATCCCCTTTGTATACCAGTAAGATGCATGCATACAGATGCAACTGAGCAAGAAGAAAAAATGGAATGTAGGAAAAAACGTTCACTTTTTTCAATTAATTAATGTTGTGGCACCCCCCCCCCCAAAGCGATTGGGCTCTAGGCAGCTGCATAGGTCACCTAGTGCTGTTTCTGGCTCTGGGCAAGGTAGCATTTACATGTTGCAAGTGAGCACAGTCTAAGGAAGTTCAATATCATGGGTACGATTATGCATAAAAACAAGCTTAAATGACTCCCAATTAAATAAACAGCCAAACTCTTAGTTGTTTCCCTGTTATACAAACGTTTATATAAAAATACTGTTACTCCTCTATATGACATCCTCATCCCTAATAGCCCTACATAGACTCTTTGATGTTCTTCCCAGTCTTGGACAAATCTGCAAACTCCCAATACAAAACTTTATTGCTGCAACCAAGGTTCATCTTTCTTAGTCTCTAGCAAGTCATCCTAACTTAATGGACATCCTCCCTTATATTACATTTACACCATAACTCAAAGCCTTCCTTTGCCAACCAAAGGCAATGACATTATTGCCTCATATAAGGACGCATCATATTAAGTCACTGTTACATCACATTGCATCACATAATGCCTGTAGATCAATTTGTTTGTATGTATCTTTAAGAAGTTATTCAAGGGCTTGCACAAGTGTATAAATACTGAGCGCATGCAAGCTAGACTGTCATTTTGTAGTAAGCTGTTGAGATGTAAGCATGTATGCATGCAAGGTCTGTCTATTAACCAGTTTGTTTATATTTTATGATGCTGCTATCCATCATGATGTGTTTCTGTGTATTAAAGCATCTAAATGAAATACCACACCTGCTTGTCATCTGTATTAGAGTGGGACGAGCAACAATCCCACTTTTACATCACATACAGTGACATATACAAATTGGTCTTTATCCATCTTGATGCCTTCTACTAATTTGTTCATAGGCCTATTTCTCTCTCTACATTTTGTACTGCCTAACCCTGTTTGACAATATCTGTTTCTCTGTACAGAGGATTGTACTAACTAAACACAACTTGTTATTCTACCAGTATAATATTCTTTCTTAACTTGTTAAAACTAAAAGAAAAACCTAGCCAAACTTGACTTTTTTTAAAGCCTCTTGCATTAGAGGTAACGTGGGATATATGCAAATGACCTCTTAAGGACATCAGGTATTTCAGCTATATGACAATTCTGAATGTCCATGGGCAGGATTCATGAAGCCTCCGAGTAAGAGTTATAACTCTTACACGGAGGCTGCAGTTAAACGGAGTGATGTCAGCATGCTCTGCATATTCATGAGAGCATGCTGAATCACACCTAAGGCTAACATGGTCCGTGTAAGACAGTAGGGGGCATGTCCGTAGGCCAAGCCCTGTAAGCGGACACGCCCCCAGAAGAGTAAAAGTGCCCAAAGTAAACACCCATGACAGAGTCCATGGAAATGTGAATAAACACAACACAACACATGCCCCCACAGACTATGAACAGAAAATATATAAATGAACATGTTATAAATTTGTTTTAAATCATAAAGATGTTTGCCTGTGAGTGCGCTCGTTTGCGCAGGCGTGCCCGTAGCGCAGCTACACTTAGCAGTCAGTGGGAAAGCATATCAGAACTAAATATGCAAAGTAAGCCAAAAAGCAATAGCGTAGCGGTAGAGATGTTGGCTGAAGAGCAGGCATTCAAGGTTCGAGCACCCACAACACCAATTTTTATTTTTAGCAAAATAAGCACGAAACAAGTCCCTGACAAACATGTACACATAAAATCACATTTTATGTAAAATGTAATGAAATAGCCCATTTATATTGAAGAAATGTGAGGTAACAAAACAATAAAAAATGCCAGATGTGCCCATAGCTGAGCTACAGTTTAACAGGGTGAGTGCATCTGCCCGTAGGTGAGCAGTGGTTTAACTGGTGCAAAATGAGTGCCCGTAGCTGAGAGTGGTTTAACAGGTGCAAAATAAGTGCTCGTAGGTGAGCAGTGGTTTAACACGCTGAGACTATGTGCCCCTAGCTGAGCTGAGCGTAATATGTGTGCTGATAGCCAAATGAGGCTTAAACTAGCGTACCCCATTTGCGTGGAGCTGCACACCACGCAAACAAGCTAACCGACGGGCAACGCTGAGCAAGCCGTATCAAAACTTCCTTTACAGAGACACACCCCTCAGCTTGTCTAGACAGTCATAAAAAATAAAAAGTAGTGGCCAGGTTTGAACCCAGGATACTATACATCATAGTCAAGGTACTGAACCACTAAGCCATGACAGCAGTACCTATAAATGCAATAATAGCAAATATATAGGAATGAATACAAACTGGAGCACGACAATGCAGGTTTAGTGAAGTTGATACAATTCCAAAATGGTCAATCACAGATATGTGCGGGAAAAACGGCCTATATAAGCCCCATAGGCGGGAATACACAGCATAAACTATTGTAGAACTGACTTGCAGCCAGAATGACAGGAGTAGGCGAGGGTAGTTGCTTTTGAGCACAGAGGTGGGGCATTGAGGAGTCCAGGTACATGGTCTGGCTCCTAGTCCACAATCATGAGGCCCAACTTATGCAGGGCCAGGTCCTGTGGGAAGCATATAGGGCTGAGGTGTGGGACCGGTTGGCTCATGATCTCACCAGTGCCACAGGGATTCCAAGGACTGGTGAGCAGGTCTGTCACCACCATGCGGACCTGAAGAGACGCAAGCAGGACCAATTGAACCTTTGGATCCAGGAGGCCCGGCAAATGCCCAATGCCCCACTAGTGAGTAAGTTACATTTAATTATGTATGTAAGAAATTAAACTAGCTGATATTATGGAGATGTGTATTCCAATATTACTTCAATTATATTACAGCTGCAGGTGTCCGTTCTGCAAACAGCAGAGCCTATGGCGATAGGCTGGTGCGGTTGCGCCACCAGGCAGGTCAGTAATCCACTCCCAGTAACTGTAAAGAAATATAAAATTATGACAGTTAGCAAAAGAGTGCAGTGTAGTCCCTAAGTAATAAAATGTGCAAGTAACAGTGTAAAAGTGTTTGCAAGTATTGCTTGATTACAAAAGTGTGTTGCAGTCTGTAATCCAAACAGAAAAATGAAAATGTCTGAAATAAATTCTGAAATAAAGATGCCCCACCTGTAATAAAATAGTACACAACCTGCAGCAGGCTGAAAAGTATAGCTACAGAAGATGATCAAATCACATGTATGAAATATATCCCTGTTGAAATACTGAAACATGACAGAAGTGAGACTGCTGGAAAGGATTGTAATAACTACAGGTAAAACATGTCAATAAAGCATAGAAGTAAGTACCATCCTGAATAGTAAAATGAGAACAAGTGAGAGAGTGTGAGAAAGTGTCATGAATCCAGCAATACAGTAGTAATAACCCTTGAATAAAGTATACTGCAGTCAGTACAGAATGAAATGCATGCAAGAAGCAAAACCAAACAGCGAAATCTGCTCAAAGTGTTGCTGCAGCTGGAATGTGTATCCCAAAATCTGGATATGTTGCTCTCAGTCTGCAATATGCAGATAGTATGATTGTCTGATATACCAAACATCCACAGTTGTCTATAGCTATATAAAGCCAATGTAGCAGGATGATGTAGCTGAACAAAGCTAGATATGAATGTGTATGAAGAACAATAAAATGTATATTGATGTAGCAGTAACAGTCCTATCACCAAGTTGAAGTAGTTATCATATAGGAAACTGTAGTTAGAACAGTAGTGTGTATATATGTGCAGCTATAAGAAATGTACAGCATATGTATTGGTTTTCGAAGGTGTTAATATTATTTTCTTCACCCCACCCTATAACCACATATAACCCATTCCACCTGAAAATGGTATGTGCGATCACAATTAACACCCCTGGACATTTGTCCTGTTGGGTCATAAATATTTGCATGTCCGTTGATGCATCTGCCCTGTTCATACATCCAAACCTGATGGCCTGTTGCCATCAATCAACCCTGCATGTTGTTGGACTGTGTATTGCTGTTCAAATTATGTATGTGTTATGCTCGCTGTCCAATGGTGTGAATATCTGGGTGTTTGGTTAATGGGAATACTAATGCATGCTGTTACAACTAATTGTGAATGGTATTATATGTCACTAACCCAAACTGTCATGACATAATGCAAAACATAGGACGACAGGGAAGGCGGGTTCCAGCGGACCCACCTCTCCCAGCTCAGCTGGCGAGTGCACCTGGCACTAGTGCCCAGTCTGGACCCTCCTCCGGTTGCCCTGTGCCACCTGCAGGTGGAAGAACTGCAGGGGATGGGGCTCATCCCCCCTCTGCAAGTGTGGCCGGAGGAGAACCACTACTCACCCTCCGTAGTGTCCGGACTGTGGTGCGTAGGGAGATCCAGGACTCTGTTCTTGGGCCCCTACACCAGCTTGAGGCACAGGTGGCACAACGTACGGGCATGCCTGTTGCCCGGTCTACACAGCCCCCAGCACAGCCCCGTCCTGGGCAGTGAAGGAACAGTGGCAACTGCCTATGGGTGGGGATATCAGTTCCACTGTTGCCATTTGTGGGCTCATGGGCTCTGGATATCCAAACCTCCGTCCCCGTCAATTGTGTAACCCCCCCACACGTGTCATACACCGCCCCTGTATGCATCTTGTTTGTCTTGTCTGTTGACCTACCCAACCTACCTCCCCAGCTATACCGACTTCCTTCACCTGACATACCACTCTCACCTGAAAAAAAAAAAAAAGGGGCACACTGTACCCACAAAAAAATTACGCCCCATACATAGCTGCCCATTCCGCACACATGTCTGCTGGACATGGAAACTATCAATTACAATTGGCTGTACAACAAGTATTATTGTTGTCCTGACACCTCTCTCAGTGGTGGAAGGTTTCAAATGTCACACCAAATTACATACATATGCACAGCTGTTGCTGATGAAGAAATGGGCAGCTATGGGCCTTACCTACATCCCTCCTGCAAATCCCAAGCTTGTTTCCCTACTGTCTTACCCTCTTTGTGACCCCTTTTTCACCACTTTCCTGTCTCCCCATTTTCATTTCTTTCAAAGAAAATAGCGCGGGTGTGCGCCAGAGTAAGCACTGTTAAGCGGTTGTAAGCGGGTGTGCTCATGTGTGCGTGGAGCTAAACGTCAGTGCACATGCGAGAGCTCCGCGCAAACCAGTGCTAACCCGGTTACAACTGCTTAAAAGTGTCTTAGTCACTCTGATTGACAGGTCCTGTGGTCAGTTCAAAAGCAAAATAAAATCCCACTGTCAGTCCCATACCCAGGACCTTGGAAACTGTAGTCTGTATGACCTACCACTAAGCCATGACTCTTATACAAGAACCTTGTGCTAAAATAAATATAACATGTAATAGTAGGGATGAATGTAAAGGGAATATAGGATGTGTAGTACACAAAGCATGTCATTTAGAATTACTGTCAAAACTAGTGGATTCCCATAATAGTAGTGTGTGAGCAGAAACAGCCATGCTAGTTGGTAGCTTGTAGGTAATAATGTCAGTTATTGTACATATATAAATGTATGTATATTTACATATATATATATATATATATATATATATATATATATATATATATATATGTATAGTTGTAGGTGTCATTGTGCATACACACTTACTACAGGGAACAGGAGAGAGGAATGGAGAAATGTGAATCTACAACACAGCCTGAATCATGAGAGAGATACTAACCTTTACACTCACAGAACAGTGTCCACAGCATACCAGCATGGTCCCCGCCCTTACAATCTGAAAGGGCAATGCCTATCTCACATACCCTTTTATAGCACTGTCCTGAAATCACAGTGAGAACTGCAATCAGTACACAACTGGCTGCATGCAATTAGCAAATGCTAGCTTACAATTGGTGCAGAGGCCATCACATGGACCTATGCAGATACCTACAAAAGCATCCTGTACTAACACTCCACACATGCAATACATTCATTGCACTGTCTGGAAGCAGACAGAGGGAGAGAGACAGACAGAGACAGAGAGAAAAAAAAATACACACGCTACACACTGTGAGTCCAAGCTGTCAGCAGTGACAGTAGCAAGCCGTGCCAGCAGCAGCAGGAAGCAGAAGCAGTGGTAACGCAACCAGCTGCGACAAACACAGGTAATGTAAAGTAGCAGGTTAATAGTCTGCATACTGTGAACCCTCCAAATGTGTCATAGGTCTGTATCTATAGGTATGTCCATGTGATATGTTGTGTGTACGTTGTTCCACCAAAAGAGGATAACTATACATTACATGTCAGTCAGTGTTAAGCCATGATCCTGGCAGCAGTTGTCTGTGTGTTGCCCTCAGCAATGGCTGTAGTGACTGTTTTGAAAGGTCAGCCAGGTTCAAAAGGCAGGATCAGCCCATCACAAAGGCAAACTGGCTGGGAACAAGTGTCTGCAGGTACCCAATATTGCTGCATATGCGTCTCATACTGAATAATTCCATAGCTTAGCAGACCAGGCCGGTTATGCATATGATGTGGTAGTTCCCAGGGTCAGTAGAGGTGCCTCCTTAGTGGTGTGGGACCACTGTTGCTGTATGCCAGTGTCCAGGTACATATCCTGTAGTATGGCCAAGATTAATTATCAGTCTTATATGCGGTTGTATGTCCTCTTGGAGTGCATGTAGCACACATCCAGGGATACCATCAGGTCACAGTGATGCTGTGTGTTCTGCTTTGCTGAGGCGGCCCTCACCTGGACATGTGAGATGATAGGGAGGTTACATACAGCTGTGATAAGTATTTCAACTGGTGGGGGAGAAGGAGGGGGGATATGTGCACCGAACCTGTCTGCAAGAATGTTGCCAATATCTGTGTGTTTGGTGAATGTTAAGTAGGTGTGTATTAACGCAGAGCATATCTGAGGCATTTGGTCCATATGTGTAACATAACTGAAGAAGGCCTTGTGGTTATCCATAGTGTTTGTGGCCATTTCCCTCCCAGAGTAGGCCGTGGCCGTTGTTATGAGAGACCGTAGCATATTACCAGTGCTGACCACAGATGCCTTCCCTTAATGTGAATCTGCTCTGTCCTGCAGTAGCCTCCTGCTATTGTTATACAATCTGCCTCTGTCTGGGGTCCACCAGACAGGATGCCTAACCTTTGTGCATAGGGTCTGGGTTAGAAATGTGTGTGCAAGTTCCATGCAATCTGTGGGATGTTCGTGATAAGCATTTGCAAAGGGGTCAGCAGTGTGGGTTGTGGCTTACACTGGCCCAGTGTGCTGCATGGATACCATCTCAGTCCTAACAAGTGAATAACTGTCTAATCACATACATATCAAAGTAGTCTACTGTGCTGGTGGTGGTGGTGGGATATGTATATCTAGGCCGAGTAACTTGTGTCCGCATCACACTAGTGGATGGTGTCCCACATACAGTACCTTGGGATGAACCCCCAGAGTGAGGTTGTGCATTGGACCTGTCTCAGTGTGCTGACCGATGGGGCATGCTACTATGTTGTGTGGAATGTGGCAGGTATTGTTGCACAGGTGTTGGCTGAGCACTGATATCTGGCCATGTACTTGTGTATCCACCACGAGACACACACATGCAACATATGGGAGTAGTAGTATATCACTACACATGAGTATCATGTATAGTATGTGTGCCATATATTGCTGACATAGTCTGCTGATATCCTGTTTGTGTTCTCTTCCAGTGAGATGGTGTGTCAGCGTAATCCCGCCTACTCTGCAGCAGAAGATGAGGAGATACACCAGAGCCTGGTGCGGGAGTATGACATACTGTTTTCCCGCACCAGTCAGAATCAGCAGGAGAGGGCTGCACTGTGGCAAGACCTTGTCCGTAGGGTAAATGACATTGGCACGCATAATAGGACATATAGGACATATGAGCAGGTACGACATCACTGCAGTGATTTAATCAGAAATGTCCGTCAGCGTGCGTCGGATATCCACAGGCAACAGGTTGCCACAGGAGGTGGGGTGGCCACACATCCCCCCCCTCACCAGACTGGAGTGGCTACTCCTAAGTGTTGTGGCTCCAGCCCCGGAACAGCAACAGCAATACACTTGCATCATGATGGAGGCTGGATCCACACAGCAGCACGACATGGAGCATGCAGGTAATATGCCATATGTACACTTGACTGTTCTGTACACTGTTAGTTTATGCATGTGTAAGGTGTGTCCGTGGTATGTAGCTGTCAACATAGTATGTAATTGTGCATGTGTGATAATGGCAATATCAGCAGCTGACATGTGAAAGGCAACTGGTGTACTACTGCACTGTATCATATGCAGTATCAATGGCACAGTTGTGCCCACTGACATTAATCTCATCATTTCTGCAGGTCCCTCCGGGGTTACAGCAAGGCAGGCCATCCATGCTGGTGAGTGTGCTTAACAATACCTATAATAGTCCTGATAGTGCTAGTAACACTAATGTAACTCAGTAGTGCTCTGTATGTATACTGTGGGGTGTGCATGTGTGCATGTGTGCAGGTGTGCCTGTCCCATGTGTGCATGTGTGCATGTGTGCAGGTGTGCCTGTGTCCATGTGTGCATGTGTGCATGTGTGCCTGTGTCCATGTGTGCATGTGTGCATGTGTGCATGTGTGCCTGTGTCCACGTGTGCATGTGTGCATGTGTGCATGTGTACATGTGACCACGTGTGCATGTGTGCATTTGTGCATGTGTGCATGTGTGCATGTGTGCATGTGTCCATGTGTGCATGTGTGCATGTGTCCACGTGTGCATGTGTGCATATGTGCATGTGTGCATGTGTGCACGTGTCCACGTGTGCATGTGTCCACATGTGCATGTGTGCCTGTGTGCATGTGTCCATGTGTGCATGTCTGCATGTGTGCTTGTGTCCATGTGTGCATGTGTGCATGTGTCCATGTGTGCATGTGTGCATAAGTGCATCACTGGTAACATTGTGTGAACACTGTAAACTGTGTTTCCTGTCTTCCTCCCACAGGTTCTGGTGCTGCTCTGGTGTCCTGCAGCAGGGAACCTGAATCTGGTGCCACAGGTACTGGTAATGATGATATCTGTGTAATGGTACAGGAAGGTGTGTCAGGGTCTGCCATTGGTCAGCCAATTGACAGTACACAGCTGTCAACCCCATCATTGCGCACAGTCATCCTGCCAGTACATCCTTTGTCACCATTGTCCCTAGGTGATGGACAGGATACAGTGGGCATTGACCAGGGTAATGTGGTATCTGTGGCACATGCTTCCCCACACAGCAGCCATGGGCAGGGTCCTGTGATGGTACCACACAGACAGTTGCCCATGGTTTCTCGTGGGAGCATCCGTGGGCGTACTGCCTCTGGCAGGCGTGCCCAAAGAGGTCTGTCAACCTCAGCTATGTTTCGGGCTGTCATGCAGGCACAGTCACGTATGGAAAGGTACACCAGACAGGGTCTGAGGGAGCTGTGAGCATGTTGCACAGCCATGAATGACAGTATGCATGACATCGCAGATGCTATCCGTAATTTCACTGATGTCATAGACAGACGTTGTGGGACATATTACAGCAGTTCCACAACCAAATGTCCATGAGCCAGGGCAATGGTGGGCGGTTGTGGCATCGACGTGGCTGTATGCCAGCAACAGCAGCAGTTGGCCGTCGGCACGGATGACAACAGGCCCGCACACGCCCCCATAGTGCCAGCAGCAGCTGTGTCTGTGCTGTCATCAGAACGCCCCAGGAGACCACGTGCACGTGGCTCTGGACAGTCCCAACAGGGACCTGTGTCCAGTCAACACCCCCCCACTTCTGATGACAGTACCCAGTCTGGCTTAGTACTGGATATGGTCTGTAGCGCCCCTGCCAGGCACAGGTACCGTGTCCGTGCCCACAGACACTGATCTGTATGACCTGCCAGGTGCAGTCTGTGGCTGTCCACAAACCCCTGTATATGGCAGCCATGAGGTGGAACTGTGTGCGTGCATACACACATGTGAAATGTTAACACCTAGGGTGACCACATACACGCACACACTGCACCAACAGTGCCCCACCCTGTACTGCTGCCCCTCACCAACACACATACACACACATGTCAATTGATGGTATCAGTGGCAGACTCAGGCACACCTAATTTACACCCTGTGCATATGATGACACTGTGCCACCTCCTGCAATCTCCAACATCATTGCGGGAACAGGTAAACACGTTGCTGATGCACAGGATGACTACATAGAAGTGTATTAGTAGTATCATGTTGGTAACAGTACAGTGTGCTGATATGACTGTGTGTATATCCCAGCATGCCTGATGCAGTAACTGTATGAATGTCCTGAATTGTTATCTGCACCCATAGTACATACCACAGTGTAACAGCTGCACATTATTGCATGCCGGTGGTAAGGATGTCAACAGATAGCCACATACATGGGTAGCACAGAGGGGAAGCTAATGCAAGTAGTGATATGCAATGATGGATATGTACAGTAATGGTGTCAAGTTGCCCACAACGACTATGCAATGTGGATGTTTGCGCATGTTGGTATGTGTGCAGTACCAGTGTAATCCAAATCACAATTAACTATGACATAATATCAGTTCTACCATGGGCATCTGCGCTGTGCATTCCTGGGTACATGTTGATAGTGCCTACATATTTGCACTGTTACTTACTGTTAGTGTTACCCCTTCTTTGTTGTGCAATGAACTACTTCCAGCCCTGCTTACTGTAGCTTTGTTTGCATGCATGTTCACTTGGGGTTCCCTGGAACACTGCTTCCACCTGCAATGCAGAGTTACAGTGCTTCTGTGGACTCCTAGTGACATCTGCATAGCGTATGATACGTATGTCAAGTTTACACATGACAGAACGTCACTGTCCGTCCTGTTCACATGTACGTTCTGCATATGATGACACTGTGCCACCTCCTGCTGTCATCAGAATGCCCCAGGACATGTGTACCTGCTGCACTTTCGCCAGCTTAGAAACCTTACTAAAAAGGCTATAATTGCAGACAAAAAAAACTATTACTGCAAACCTCAACAGACTCATCATAACAATCCAAAGGCCTTCTGGTCCTCAGTAAATAAACTCCTGTCCCCAGGTACAGCTAGAACACCTAGCCCACTTAATGCGGACCCAGACACTCCTCTCCTAACTGCTAACACTTTCAACCTATTCTTTACTGAAACTATTCATTCCCTAACCAAGCAAATGAACATCAATAACTCAATCTCCTCACAAATCCAAGCTGTTTCATCCCCTAACTTTAAACTACAACCTATCTCTACCTCTTTCATCTATAAACTCATCCACAAACTCAAGCCTTGTACCCCTTCTGCTGATAACCTCCCTTCTCTTTTTCTCCAAAAGGCTGCAAAAGCAATCGCATATCCTATTTCCATTCTCATAAACAGAACAATCCAAGAGGGTACTATCCTGACATCTGGAAAGTGTCCTACATTATCCCTTTACACAAAGGAGGCAACTCTATCGACTATTCTAACTATAGACCAATTGCACTCCTTTCTCCATTAGCAAAAATTATGGAAAAATGTATACACCAACAACTTATAAATCATCTCTCAATACATAACTTAATAACCAACTGTCAACATGGTTTTAGACCCCATCATAGTACTACCACTGCTCTTCTTTCCTTCACAGACACCATAAATAGGAACCGCAATAATAACCTTCTCTCTTCTGCACTATTTATCGATCTTTCTAAAGCTTTCGACATGGTTAATCACTCTATATTAATCAATATACTCACATCCCTTTCCTTTGACAACCTTGCCATTAAATGGTTTACATCTTATCTTAGCAATAGACAACAAGCAGTTCTTTGGGGAAACCAAACTTCCTCTCTTTTACCTGTAACTATTGGTGTCCCTCAGGGCTCTATTCTCGGACCTCTTCTTTTCTCACTTTTCATTAATGACCTACATCTAGCAATTCCTCAAGCAACCATCATACAATATGCTGATGACTCCACCCTAATTTGCTCAGCGTCTTCTTCTACAACACTTCATTCACTTACTCAAAGCATTTTCAACACAGTTGAAACATGGTTTTCTAAACGCCACCTTCTTCTTAAGCCAAAAACTAAACTTCTCCTTTTCACCCCTCGTCCACGATCCCCACCCCTTGATTTCACCATCTCATCAAATAATGCTACTGTCATTTCCCTGAACCAACAACAAAACTTTTAGGAATAACAATTGATAATAATCTCTTTTGATCAACACATTAACATCACTATCAAATTAGTAAATAGAAAAATTGGATCCTTATATAGAATTATACCCTACCTAACTGCTTCTGCCAGAGCTATAATTGCCCACTCCCATCTTATATCTACACTCCTTTATGCTTCTCCTATCTTTACCAACCTTAAGAAAGCCAACCTTAACAAACTTGCCACATCCTATTACAACATTGCCAGATTTGCTACTGGTAACCCTTATAGAACACATCACTTGAACCTGAAACAACTAGGATGGATGGAATTTCAACACCTGTTGCTCATTCCCCAACTCAATATTGCCCACAAATTACTATACCAGCCAAAAACACTCCTATTCTTTCTCAACTTTTAATCCCTTATAATAATCTCAACTCTCTTAGATCTTCTAAGAAACTTATGGCCTGCCCTACAAAGTCCAATAACTCAGCCGGTGACTCCCTTTTCTCTAATACAATTGGAAGGAGCTGGAACTCACTACCAGTGAAATCACTCTACTCGCATCTCTACCTCTTCAAACAAGAAATTAAGAATTACTTCAAAGCCATTGGCTCTGTTCCTGTATAAAGCCTGACTAATCTTCCACCTATATCTGCCTATCCTCCTCATCATTTTTCCGCCACTATCTCTTCTTTCTTTTGTGTACAAGACCAACTCCTTTTCTTTTCTTTTGATAACTTTCTTCCTTACTCTTATTTTCTTTTTCCTCTCTTTGTCTCACATCTAGCAAGTCTTTTCTGCTTCTTTTTGTTTTACTGTCATCTCTTAGATGGCTTCCTTTTACCCTCTTATAGTATCTTTGCCCTCTTTCTCTGATATTTTACCCTTTGCTTACCTCTAACTCTCTCTGTACAACAACTTGTCACCCTATATCTTTCTTACTGCCATCTCATCCTTTAACCTGAATCTTAGTTACTCATACAAGTTATACTTTTGATATATCTTCTTTAATTAAGTTTTTATTTTGACATTATATTGCCATTTGTTATTATTGTAATTGCTTTTTCAATTATAAGGTTTGCTTTTTCTTTTTATGTGTATTTCTGTGTGGAGCTTTTCTCCCCGGGCCTCTACTGAAAATGGAAATATATCCAGCTAGACTAGCCCGGTCAACAAATGTAAAATAAATAAAAATAAAAATAAAACGTTGCCTGTGACACATTGCACATGTCTTACCTGGCATTTACCCACGTGTGCAGTCATATATGCCAGTGCTATGAAACAGTAGCAGTACACCCACACAAACACACCTTCAGTATGTTGCTCCCCATTGACCCTATGTGTTGGTACTCACCATGCCAATCACACTACTAGGGTAGCATGTGCAAAGGTAACCTGTGAATCACCTCTATGGCCCAGTTGTGGTTTATGTGAGTCATGTGGCAATGTCACAGCTGCCACATGTATGCAGTCAGCCATCACCCTTGGCCAAGAATTTACAACATATGTGTGGGATGCCACCACATAGCCAATCTGGGGACTGAGCTCTCTGAACCCAGTAATGCCATACCCTGTCAGGTGGCATGTCATACTACAGTGACTACAATATAAGTCAGATATAGACATGCACTGACAGCATGCTGAACACACTGGGGCATACGTGGGGACTCAGAATAGCATCCTGCCTGAACATCACACACCTCCGCAGCTGGCACACAGGCATATGTTAAGTCGGAACAGAGCACATGCCACAATGGCATCCCGTGTGCCACACACTCACAGCCTGTAGGGCTACACAACACACCTGCTACAGATGTGTCAGGTACCTGTCTTGGGCGCTGCACTGGGGTCCCGCTCAACAGGCTGTATCTGGTGAAGGTCACAGTGATATGCCTCAGGGGCACTATGGTCCACCACAAAACACATGCATACAGGTCAGTCAAAGGCATGGATACATATGCCTCAGTCATTGACCATGCCACTATGGATGACCTGAGACATACCTCCCTGGACTACATGATAGGGAACATAGAATGGATCTCTCAGCATGTGGCACGGGCCAGTATGAGCCTGATCTTGGTTGCCAACATACCCTCACCAGGTATGCTACCACTATATGTAGGAAGGGTGTTGTATTTCTACATTCTGCTCAGTCTCCAATGTCATTCATAGGGTATCCGCTGGCTGTCAACGTGTGCTTACATGCTAGGGAAGCCACAATGATGTGCAAGGGGCAGCTTGCACGTGACACCCATGGCCCGATGTATATTGGCGAAGCTCCTTGATACACACATACTGCCTTATGCTGCAGGACATGGATTACATAGCCACCTCCACGGGTATCACACAGATTAGGACACTAACAGTGCTGCTACACAACACCAGCAGTGTACACCGCAAGATGCATGCACTGGACACCGTCCTCAGCACAGTGAACTGCAATGTCTGTGCAGTACCAGAGTCCTGATTCATGGCTCACAGGTGCAACCCATCACTGCCAGGTTATGCCTCATACCATGCCTGTCGTCCCCTACACATGTAACACACATGGACAGGGGGATGGTATCCCAAGGCACCACAGATACACACACCTCCAGGTTGTTGGCACAGCATAAAGCATCAGGGCCTATTCATGTGCAGCTAACAGTGTGTTGGACTGCCATCTGGTTCATAACCTGGCACACACAACCCGCCCATACACAGGAAAACCACCTATCCTCCATAACAACACTGGCAATATGACAGTCTCAAGAACTGTATTTATATGGCTGGACTGCATCCAGCCAAACATTGTGTGTGAGCATTACTGTAGCTACAACACACTAGTTGAAGGGTTCACAGCATGTGGTCACTGAATTGCAGTGGAATGACATGTTACCACTCCCACAACAGGTGGGAACATGCAGCACCTGTACATTGACTACATGTAGACTATATGGCGCAGACCAGATGTGTATCCCCTGCTTTAGGTATTTTACCATATACACCCACACTGTATAGACACAGACCGCGGCCCTGCACAGTAAGACACAGTCATATTGTTATGCATTGCAAATACCATTTATCTACTCGAGGCATGTGTCAGACATGGTAACTACTGCAGGTCACAGGTATTTATGTGTATGTGTCATACATCATGTGTGCAATGCCATTGCTGGTGTAGGCAATGGCATGCATTGTTATGCACAAAGACCCACACAAGGTCATAATGTGTGACACATCCACACGTGGCAGTTGTGGGTTACCAAAACATACCTATCTGTACTCTGACAATGGTAATAGACCCAGTAGCAGAGCGCACTATTGGCATTACTGGCCAACTAGCCCTGTTTGGCTGTGCTGATAGTGTGGTGACATCCCCTGTGTTTACTGGGGGAATATGCAGCATCTGGTGTATTGTAGTATTTGCCAAAAGGATCTGTTCTCTCACACTTGCATTTACACACACCCTACTACCCCCACACATGCACTTGCCATTTGCAGGATTCATACCCCTACCTAACTAAGTCACGACACATGAGAGAGACGCATTAGCGAAGCGTACTATTCGGATTACTAGATGGTTTCTCTTCTCTGGCTGTACTTATAGGGTACTGACATCATCAGTGTTTTGAAAGGGTAATGTGCATCAGGTAGTGTGATCTCCTGATTGCCAAAACTGACATGTTTTTTATACAGAATTGCACACACACAAACTCCCCACATCCAAACACACACACTTGCAGGTTTCAAACCCCTACCTAAATATGTTATGGCATTTGAGAGCGACGCTGTAGCAGATTGCGCTATTCTGATTATTGATAGGTGTTTCTTCTCCAGCTGTATGTATAGGGTGCTGACATCATCACTGTTTGGAAAGGGTAATGTGCATCATGTAGTGTGATCTCCTGATTTCAAAAAAGCACATGTTTTTCATATAGACTTGCACACACACAGTGTCAACACATCCAAACACACACACGTCATTTATAGGTTTCACACTCCTATCTAACTATATTATGACACTCGGGAGAGACGCATTAGCAGAGTGCGCTATTCGAATTACTGGGAGGTTTCCCTTTTCCTGCTGTACTTATAGGGTGCTGACATCATCCATGCTGAGATAGGGGAATGTGCATCCTGTAGAGTGCTTTCACAGATGCCAAAAGGGACATCTTTCTCACACAGACTTGCACACACACTAACACCCTCCACACACACACTCTGAGCATTTGCAGGACTCAAACCCCTACCTAACTATGTTATGACAATCGAAACTGACGCATTAGCAGAGCGTGCTATTTGCATTACTGGGAGGTTTCCCTTCTCCTGCTGTACTTATAGGGTGCTGACATCATCAGTGTTTAGAAAGGGGAATGTGCATCCTGTAGTGTGTTCTCCTAGTTGCCAAAAGGGATATTTCTTTCATACAGACTTGCACACAGACTCACCTCCTCCACACACACTGAGCATTTGCAGGATTCAAACCCCTACCTTATGATGTTATGACACTCGAGACAGACCCATTAGCAGAGCGTGCTATTCGCATTAATGGGAGGGTTCCCTTCTCCTGCTGTACTTATAGGGTGCTGACATCATCAGTGTTTAGAAAGGGGAATGTGCATCCTGTAATGTATTCTCCTAGTTGCCAAAAGGGATATTTTTTTCATACAGACTTGCATACACACTCACCCCCTCCACACACAATGAGCATTTACAGGATTCATACCCCTACCTAACCATGTTATGACACTTAAGACAGACGTATCAGCAGAGCACGCTATTTGGATTACTGGGAGGTTTCCCTTCTCCTGCTGTACTTATAGGGTGCTGACATCATCAGTGTTTAGAAAGAGGAATGTGTATCCTGTAGTGTGTTTTCCCAGTTGCCAAAAGGGACATTTCCCTCACACAGACACACCCCACTCACCACACACACACACACACACACACACACACACAAACACTGAGCATTTGCAGGATTCAAACCCCTACCTAACTATATTATGACACTTGAGGGAGATGCATTAGCAGAGCACACTATCCAAACTACTGGGCGGCTGCTCTGCACCTGCAGTATTTATAGGGTGCTGACATCTTTATTTCTACAGAGGTATGTACATGTAGTACTACCTGTCAGGTGGGGGATAGCATGCATATGCATTTGCAGCCACCTACATCAGGGTCAGATTTGCACATCGGACTGGCAGGTTAAGTTCTATACCATGCTTTGTGACCACAGGACCTGTAACATACAACACAACCAGTCCAGAACACCACACCCACATCCAGGACACACACTTAGCTTCCCTGGGAACAGTGACGGGATATGCAGGTGTTCACATACACCATTCCAGTTGTTAACATCAGGTACAGGCATATTGTGTGTGAGAACTACTCAGGCCTCTACCACTTTACCCTACAGCCACTACAATTTGTGGGTCCACGTGCTATGGCAGAACCACACACCACAGCCACATGGGGGAATACATATTGCACCTGTCCATCTGCAATGTGGGTACTCACTGTTCCACACCAGAGGTAGACCACCATTGTTGATATCTGACCATACCTACCTTTCCCTGGACATCCATATCCCATCTCCACCCCCAGGCAAGGTTGTCACTGCACACAAACTGTATTTAGCACAAGCAGACTCTACACTTGTGAAGACTGGGGTGGACGACTTCAGAGGACCCATGCTGGGGGACTATACTGGCCACTCAGCATAATCCTTGACAATTGCATTCTATGAGCATGTGTACAGTTTGCATTGATCATGCTATCCCACATATACCCATGACTGCTCCACAACAAGACACCTGTCAGGTGTACACCAGCCATATATGAGCCGTACAACAGACAGAGTGAGCTAATACATTGCAGAGCTGTAGCCCATAGAGGGAGGACATCTGTGAACAGTTCTGGCACGGCACTTCATTCACACATAATCATTACAACACAGTGTTGACAGTGGAATTGTCCAGAGAATGCAGATAGGGCTCCCCTCAGTCTGTTGTTGACGGCCACTTACTGTTAGAGATCCTCAGCAACCCTCTTCCAGCACACACCGACAACATGGCTGTGGCTAAGCACATTCAAACCCTGGGACCTCCACGGTGTCCCTGCTTGACAGAGGCACAGCTCACTATCCTCACACGTTGACTTATGTGACCTACTTTACAGTGGCACAGTAGCCTACTGTACTGGGGATGCAGATGCCAAGCACACTCTGGCTGAGCTGTCATTCCCTAGGGCAACAAGCCTAGTATTGACCTCTACACCCATATGTTCAATTGTCGGATGCACAATATTTGTTGTGCTGTTCTACTGTTTGCATGTCTTTATTGCCATAGCATTCCCTGTTCCTATGACCAACTTGTGTATCTGTGGAAGATGTTTGCATATGACGGCGATCCACTATATCACTTATGTTTCTATAGTCATTTACTGTGTGCACTGGGCAGATTGCTGTGTTGTGGTTGATTCCTGGACTGACACGTACAAATACCCAATATGTGTGGCCAACTGCTAAACGGAGATATGGCCTAAGTGTGTGAGCATGCCCAGTTCAGCCTTTCCATGGCATGTTGTCTGACATATGCCTCATTTATCAAAGTGTGCGAGCATGCCCAGTGTGAGCTTTCCATATGTTGCACTCTGAAGTCCACCACATATTTGGGTGTGTGTGAACTTCAACAATATCTCAAGTTTATGGTTGTGTGTTGGGTGTCATGTTGTGTACTAACTGGCCAACTGCTTTGTAACTGCCACAACAGGGATTATACTGTGCCTGCAGGGATTGCATGGGATACTTTGCAGACAGTTGTCAACATACTTTCATAATGACCTAACACTATATTACCGTATAGTGTACTGGTTCAGTACTTTCACTGTGGTGGACAATATCCTGGGCTTTAGTCCTATCACTGCTTGACATCTTCATAGTGAGCACAACAGCATGTGTAGGGGCCAGTTGTGCACATATGACCATGTTGCATTATGTTCAGATATGGACTACCTACACCAGGCTCGTCCAACATTGGTAGTGTATTCCACAACATGGGTGGACATTGGCAAACACTAGCGATGTTCCCTAGGCCATTTCTGATGCTAGTCACAGGGTGTGTTTGTCCTTCGACACACATTGTAACTGGAGTTTGCCATGACATATGTCATGGTTAGTATACTGTGCCTCCGTCTACCTCTGACATAACAGTGATACCCAGGGTTAGCCTACCATCTCCCATCTACTCATCAGGATTCCTCTTGAGGGGTGTCGATAAGTGACTCTCTGGCTGACCTGTACCGGGAGTTTACTGAAGAGTGGGGGTGCCTTCTGTGTTATGGATCATTCTGTACAGCTTGTCCTATGTATGTCAGCGCTGGGGTTCAGGTCTCTCATGTGCATAGCTCACTGCCATTCAGATTGTACAAGGTGCAGCATGTTCATTGATTCCAGGTTGGACATGGCTTCATACATCAGGCACAGCTTGCCTGTAGCTGGGCAGTATGGCAGTGTGTGGGGCTGCAGTTTGTTTACTCAGGCAACACATGGCATCTGTTCATGCTCTTTGCTACTCCTGGTGGGGTACTGTTGTGGACTTTACAGCTGATGGAGGTGTCTGCTGAGGTATATCCCACAGGGGCTATTGTAGTCAATTGTGATGCTGATGGAGGATGACTGCAGAGCCACAGTGACATCCCCTTATCTACATCTGCCAACCTTCATGTTTGGGTGGGTATATAGTATATGTTTCTGCAAACACTACAGCCACATGTTTGTCCAGTGCAGGATATCTATCACCTTTTGTCCCCAGGTCTCTCATTACATGGTAGGTACGTAATGGGTTAACACCTGTGTGGTAATTTATGGGCACTTACTGTATATCCACGGTGGTTGTTTATACACAGTTCTGCAATTAGCTTGCTGACATGGCCATGGCTCCAGTTGTCTGTTTGTAGGTGGCCCTTTTGTGGGTTGCTTGTGTCAGCTGGCGGTCGGATATGGTGGGCTGTTTGTACTCCTCTGCATACATGTTCGGTCACAGTCCTGACATGTTGGCCTATACCTATGGGACATATATACAGAACGGGGGGGGGCCCAGGACCAGGCCTTGTGGGATGCCACTCATATCTGCTTTGTAGTCTGACATGGATGCGGCATGTCTGACCATGTCAGTTCTGTCCTTGGTCTGGTTTGCAACCCCTCTACTGACATAGAGGTATATATTTAAGCTGGTGAACATATCCATACTGAACTCGTAGGGTATTGTCTAGAAGCATATGCACGGTCCAGCTACACTGTGTGGACCACATTGCCCTCATCAATGACCTTAATGACTGCTTCAAATGGGTCAAACATGTTTAGGGGCAGGATCTGCAGTTACGACAGCCACACTGTGTAGGGTCCAGTATCAGTAGGTCCACAATAGCTTTCTGTCTGCGGTACATACTGATCCTTTCAATAGCTGTGCAGACCAAGCTTGTCAGGATCCTGGGGTGGTAGTTTGCAGTATCCATTCAGGCAACACCTTTGTTGTGAAGGGCCACTGTTGTTGTACACTGCTCTTTGGGTACATATCCTGTGGTGAGGCTGACATTGGGCAGTAGTGTGATTTGGCATTCCATTATTCTTGGAGTCCATGTTGGCCTCAGCCCAGGACACCATCACATACCTTTGCTGCTGTGTGTTTTGCTTTGCAGATGATAGCTGTTACCTCAGCATCTGCAATGTCAGGGGACCAGCAGTCTGCTGGGATAGATATTTTGCATTCTGGGGGGGGGGGTTTGCACTGCACCTGTCAGGTTGTATGTTAGCAATATGTGTGTGTGTTTGGTATGTTGTTTGTAATATCTGTGTGATTGGGAGCATATCCGTGGATGGCCAACATGGTTCCTACCATCAGTTAAGTAAGCCTTGTGATTATCCTTAGTGTCCTGTACAATTTGTATCTTCATAGGTTCATAGGTTCATACTAGGCTATCCACCCTAGGGCATTAGTAAGCCTAGCCAGAGTGTGTGTGTCTTTCGCCACCCCTTGCTATGTGTCTATTATGGCCATTTATGAATTTCTTTACTGTGCCTCTGTCTGGTCATGACACAGTGAAGACCCCCAGTATACATGTACGATCATCCATCCACTTGGCAATATTCCTGTTGAGGGGTGTCAGTGAGGGGCTCTGCCTAACATGGATTGGGATCCTGTTTCTGGGTGTGGGAAGCCTCTGGGTTATGTATTTGTCCCTCCAGCACATCTTATTTCATTATGTGTTGAGGCTGACATCTGTCACTCTACAGCTCCAATGGCTTTGATTTCCTGTGGTGGAGCATGTCCATTACTCCTGTGTTGGACATGGCACTGTACAACAGACATACAATGCCTCTGTGTAGGCAGTCTGTGACTGCATTCAGCTGGGGTGTCTACAGCCAGGCAGCATATGACATATATTTCACACCCTTTATCCTCTTGGTGGGGTAACTATGAGGTCATCCGAATGCTGCAGGTGTCACGTATGGTACATCCCATATGAGTCATTGTACTAGATTACGGGTCTGATAAGGGAAGAGTACAGCGGCACAGTGACCTCTGTTGATATAGATGTGAATCCTTTCATGATACGGTGTCCAATATCGACAATCTTCCTAGCCACATTGGCATTGTGAGTGTCACATGACAGATTACTGTCGACTTGTGTCCCTAGGTCCCTGATTACTCCTTGCATACATAATGGTTTGCCACCTATGTGGTAATTTGTGTGTACCTTGTCTGGTATTTGGTGGGACATTCATACTGTCCAATGTCTTCAGGATGTCTGGGTGGAGTTCTTGTGTGTGAGAGTGTGGTCTGTCGCATGCTACAGACTGTACAGCAGTTTTGACTACACTTAGGTGCACATGGGTGGTCTCCGCTGCTTTGTGCATTGTCAGTTACCTGGCCATATGGGTGTCTGTGCTGCATATGGATACTCCCTCCTTTGATGTTTTGGTCCAGGTGTTGGGGCCATAGCATGATATGTGGTATAGCCTGGTAGTGCTGGTGTGCTATCACTAGGCTTGCAGCAGGCTTCTGTCACTGCACAGACATCGATGTTCTCCATAATGGGAAGTGCCTCAGGGGCATGCATATTGCAGTTTACACATCTGGCATTGGTCAGCATTACCCTTATGTTTCTTACCACTTATGTTTTTTAGGGTGGTGGGTAGTCTTTTTGGCCTTGCCTACATACGGCTCTATGGAGGTGGCAAAGGCCTTATCCAGTATCCAGACGCACAGGGGTAACAGTTGCAAGCCATCCCTGGAACAGCAGCATGACTTTTCATGCTTGACATCTCAAGCAGACAGACATTAGACCCTCTTGGACTGACAGCTGTAACTGTGCCAGCTGTTAAACATGATCATTCTGTGTTTGTACTGTGGCATCATTCTTGGTGAGGGTTGGATGCTGCACACGGCCAGTATCATACCAGCCTGGGGTACATACTCAGAGAGATCATCCATGTCTCTTTTCATGTAGACCAGGGAGGTACATCTCAGGTCATTCACACCAGCATGGGCATTGAGTGCATCATATTTCTGCTTGCTTTGGGGTGACCTGCGTACTTGTGTTATGTGACATTTTGTGGCAGCCTACAGGCAGCTTACTCTACTTTTTCCCTTGTTCAGTCTGGTGAGTGGGACAGCAGTGTATCTGCCTATACAGACACCTATTACAACTGTATCAGGCATGTTGTTTCTCCTTCTGGCCTGTGACTGTTTGGCACACCAGCTTTGTGTACTATGCATTGCATGTGCTATGTTTGGAGGTTGTGGTTGCTTGTGATCTGCTTTGGAGGCTTCTGTTGGTGTAATGTGTTTGTAATTAGGGCCTCTGGGAATGTTTTTCTGTGTTTATGTGTTTGGTTTACAGTTGTGGTAGGTCTATGTGGGACTGGGTTTGTGGTGTATGTGGTTACCTTCTCCTCCTGACTAGTTTTGACAGTACTGAGTTGGGGGAGCTCAACCTCTGGTTTGGATACATGGTTGCATCTATCACATATATTTGTATTTATTGGGGGGAGTTGTGGTTGTCTGTGTACTTGGGACAGGTGTCACATTGCCTCTGGATTCACAGATTCTACTTGTTGTGGCTGGACTTAGTGGATTGTATGTGTGGACATATGTTATTGCCATACTACTGGTCAGTGATTACTTCCCTTTTTATGTTTGCTCTATCATGTGGTAGCTTCCTCATTCTCTTGCATGGTTTGGTAAGGGCTGGAGTCCAGCATGCCAGATGCCTGCGTGTATGGCATTGTGTGTTGTTGTTATTTGTGAGTGCATACTCCAAGCATTCCTGGCTGTGTTCATGGAATGCCTGTATAACAAGTTCTGCGGTGTGTCCCATATTCTGCACTTGCACAGGGCCTTTCGTGGATTCCACATCAGTTTGGAGGGCTGCAATCTATGCTTTACACATGTTTTTCACTGTGGTATTCTGGCCAGGGACTGGGGTCGGGATGTGTATATCCAGTGTGATTACTCTATGGTCTGGTCTTACCAGTGAAGGATACACTTCTCATCTTGCCATCCAGTATACATGTTGCTGATTATCACATCCAGTATGCTTACCTCTCTTGTGGGAGTGGTGCATTGTTCCTGGGCATTTTTGTTTATGGATTCTGGGAACTTTTCTCCGACTGTGTTGGTGCTAGTATAATGCTCCCGGTGTATGTCTGAGTATTTTCACTCAAGCAATATAATGTTGTTTTGGGGGCTTGATATATTCATGTATTCCAACATAGGCCATGTGCAGTTCCTGGTATTAGGACAGTAGTCTGCAGCAGGCTATATACTGGGAGGCAGTTTTAGCCATTGGTATTTGACCATGGCTAATCCATGCTGCTTCTTGTTGTGGTACCAACATGGGGGTGTGGTTATCCTTGACACTTATTGCTAGTCACCCTCCTTTTGTAGCTTGTTCCATGTTTTGCAGCTGTACAGCACAGTATGAGGTGTGACCTGGTAGTGTTAGGGTGGTGATGTGAGCCTTGACCCAGTTCTCTATTACAGGACTGATATCTACTTTCTCCATACTGTGTGCGTTTACACTGCACACATCTTGCTGTTTAGACTTCTGGCATTGGGTAGCATTACATCTAGGTTCCTATCCCTTGTGGTACCTATGAAGGTGGGTTTGTGTTTTGAGAATTACCTATTCAGGACATGCTGTGGGTACTGACAGCCTTTGCCAGTATCCATGGGGCATGAAATGATAGGTGCACGTCACCCCTAGCAGGTGGTGCATCATGTTATGCTCCGCATGTCTTCCCGGCCTGAAACACATTGGCTCCCCTTTGACTAACTGCATTACTTCAGCCAGTTATTGCACTTGATCATCCCATCGTCATTTTGTGGCTTCATGCTTGGTGAGGGTGGATGTTAGTCAGGGTGCTCAGGTGTGCATATAGTATATGGTGTTACATTACTTAACACATGGCATTCATGCCTCAGGTGGTACTGCAGGGCTGCCTCTGTCGGATGCACATATTACACTTCCCTGTACATGTTTGTGAGAAGGCCATGTCATTTTAGGCATCCATGTTATTATTTGAGTGAGTCAGAGGGGGTATCATTCCCAGGGTTCCTACTGAGCCAGTGTATGTGCTATGCGTTGCCTCTTTGCCAAGGCCAGGGCATACTGGGCACGCCTCCTGCTGCCTACTGGGGCAGGCTCAGGTTGTTCCTCCTCTGAGTCACGCTCTGCCTGTGATGGCCTTGGCAATGGTGGGGGGCTGTTTGGCCCAGCCCTATGCTGGTCCTGCTGCAGCTGTTTTCGCAAGATCATATTATGTAGCATAGCACATACCATGACAATTTGGGTACATGTAGTTGGTGTGTACTGCAAGGCTCCACCAGATGTGTCCAGACACTGGAACCGTGACTTCAGCAGCCCAAACACACGCTCTATTACATTATGTGTTTGTGCATGTGCCTCATTATGGCATTCCTGTTCAGGTGTGTGTGTGCATTTCTGATGGGTGTGATCAGCCACGGCTCCAGTGCATAACCTGCATCCCCCACTAGGTGTCCGTGTGGGATGTCCCCATTGGCAAATGTCTGGTACAGCTGCGTCAAATGCCAGATGTGGGAATCATGGTAACTCTCAGGAAAGCCAGCACACACATTCATTATTATGCCCTGGGCATCACACACGACCTGGCAGTTGATGGAGAGGAAGCCCTTACGGTTAATGTAGGCCCTACCCCGCTCACCAGCTGGTGCTTTGATGCATATGTGCGTGCAGTCTATTGCACCCACTACCTCAGGGTATTCCGCTATTTGCTGGAAGAGATGCATATTGCTGGCCAATACCTCACGGGCATTGGGGAAATATACATGATCACTGACATGTGCTGATATGGCATCCAGGAACTGGTGCAGTACCCTAGAGGCTGATGCCTGTGATATCCCCATCATATTGCCAGTTGGTCTCTGGAAGGTACCTGTTGCTAGTATTTTTAGGCCAACACATACCTTGGTTTCCACTGGGATGGGTTCCCCTCTGTTGGTTCTGTGTTTGAGGCGTGACCTGCACAGCTCAACTATTTGATGCAGGAGCTCTCTGTCCACTCTATAGTGCTCTACTATCTCCAGCTCATGTAACCTGTGGTAGGTGACCCTGGGCCTGTACACTCTTCTCCATCTCCTCAGTGTGGGTTGTCTGGCACCATCTGCATTGTCACCACCCTCAGCAAGTCGCCTATGTCTCATTATGACAGCTATGGCAGCCCCTAACATTTCTGCTGAGTGAAGCTTTTTCAGTTTTCACTTCTATTAGCTTACTCCTGTCTTGCAGTGTCTCTTAAGAGAAACATCCTGCACTACTGTTTGCAGAGTTTTAAGTGCTGGGCTGGGCTACTATTCTGCCTGTGTAATTGCCTGCTTCTAATTGTTTTCACCTGCTAGCTTCTGCAGTAATCCCTGCTAGCTTCCTACTAATTCTGTTGCTTCCTTTTTCCTTTCTGTTTCCTCAGGGGGGAGCAATGTGCATACTAGCAGAAACATGCTCACAGTGGCTTACACGCATGCACACTTGCTTACACGGTTCAGAATCTACTTATTCGGCTTAAAACGCGCGCACACCCATGCAAACTGTGTTACAAGTCTGCCAACAGCCTCCTACATGCTCAGCCTGCCCTACACGCATGCACACCAGCGCAAACAGTGTTAAACATCTACCAACACGCTCCCACATGCTCAGTCTGCCTTACACGCGCACACACTGCTCTACTCACGCTTCATGGTGAGCACACGTGTGCATGCACGCCCAGCAAGAAACTTTAGTGTAAGTAACAGTGTACATCTTCCATTTCTTGACTTTCCCATGCTTATCTTGTGGCACTCCTCTTTCCATGATATGTGTCTGACACCTCTCATGTAACACTGACCTCCAATGAACTGCATTTCTTTCTACCATTCCCCCCTGTGATGTCACCTATCTCCTACTCTATTCCTCCCCCTTATGTATCTCTTACACTACTCAGACTGTGCTCATTTGCTATGTGACTGTGACTGTGACAGTTGTCAACTGAGTACATTTCTGCAGCTAAAACGTCTCTTACACGGACTCGTTTCTGCTTCGTGGATCGCTAATATACCTAATTTGCATACCTTTCAGCTGCAAGTGAGGTATTTTGCATGTCCACGCCCAGTCCGTGTAAGAGACGTTTTAGCTGGTCTCTTACACGGAGTTTAGGGCTGTTCCTGGATCGCGAGGCTTGCATGGAGTGTTACACGTCTCTTACACTCCGTGCAAGCCTTCGTGAATCCTGCCGCATCACTTTTTTCTTTTTAAGTCTATTTTGAACAAATTTAGGCCAATAAAGCCATACCCCACTAGCTGTGGCATGCATGTTTCAGCCTTCTTATAGCCTTATCAGCACAAAATAAGTGGACTGTTTGGCTAACATTTGGAAACACAGGGTTGTCGTACCCAGCTGATGACCATAATCATTAGGGTGTTTGCAAAATATCCCAACTAACAAACTAAAACAATGAGTAACAAGGTCACACAGACAAACCAAGCAGTAAAACCTAAAAGAAAAATCTAGCCCAGCTAGACTTTCCACTATGGGATTCCTTAAAACCTCTTGCATTAGAGGTACCATGGAATCCATACAAATGACTCCTTAACAACTACAGGTATTTTAGGTATATGGCATTTCTGAATGTCCATGACTTTTTTTTTAAATTCTGATTTGGATAAATTCAGGCCAATAGAGCCACACCCCAGTAGCTATGAATATGTATGTTTCTGCCTTCTTACTGCATTATCAACATAGCATAAGTGGAATGTGTGGTTACTCATCTACCTACTGTAATCCAGCAGAGTAGGAGCAACTCTGCTAACTTCTGGCTGCTTCTGACTTCAGTCAAGTCTGAAATCCATCAATTTATGACAAGTGCTCTAATTGTGGCTCAGAAGTGGGACTTGTAATACCATTGATTTAATCTACCATAGCAGGCAAAGTAACGCATAAGTGGTATGACTACTAACCAAAAATGAAAAGCCTATTTACATGCTGTAGATCAATTAAGCACTAGGTAAGGGCAAAGAAACAATTACAGTTAAGCACACCAAGCATTTCTTAGTAAGGTGTGCAGTGAAATAAGTAGGTAATGTCCAGGTTTTCTTAAGAGAATGGTGAAAATCAGTTACACGAGAGTAGCAATACCGAGCTCCACCTGTTGGCAGCAAAATTTAAACCATCAAATGAAAGAAAACAGAGGCTCCTCTACTACAAATCCTTGAATGCTTAAAAGCCAGTGATTTGCAATACAATAAAATGCCTGAGACACACAAGAATCTAAACTTGAACTATAAATATTGTTTTGCATGGTTGGGCTGGCTCCACTACATCCCCCAACATGGGATAAGCCCTGAAACGTAACAGAAATAGATTCCAATGCTGCACAAATATGAACAAGGTAGAAATCCCTTTAAAAAGGCATTACTGCTGCCACACACAAAGAAAACTGCATTGACAGTGATTTCTAGTGGGAAACAATCACCAGCCTTTCAATCCACAGCGTTATGTGACTTGGGCATCTGGCTGTCATCAAAGAGAACCATGAGAACTTATAGGGAATCCCAAAAGGAGATTTGGTATTAGAAAGACTGCATTCACTGGAAACCATAAAACTGCCCTTCACACTGGACACTAAGGGGGATTGTATCCCTGCCCACCTGTCTTAACATTATCAATTGCAAGCCTGATGGAATGTAAGGAGGTGTAAGACTGCTCATCACTTCAATATTAGGCAAACAAATATAGCTGTACTTAAGCAGGCAGGAATCATGCTAAAATGGTTATCCTTCAGTCAAGGGAATGTTAGAAGACAGTTTGCAGAAAAAGGGTGTAACATGGTTTGAAGAAGTGTGACAAAAGGCCATTAGGTGAAACTTCACCATTTGAGGAAGCAC